>NC_092519.1:4789001-5089001 GCF_047511675.1 Marmota flaviventris
AATTAATGTTTTGAGAAATCTTGGTCATTTTAATAATTAGATTAAATCCAAGGTCAAAGGTTAATGTACTAATATAAATAAAGGACATTGATATTTTGACCCTAGGAAGAAACCTCAAATAGCTTTAATTGATAAATAATATATATATATTTCAACTTAGTTGCACATCACCTTGTTGAAATTTGCCCTTTATACAGACTTTCATTTTAATGAGGTGAAATTTTTTTTGTGTGTTATTTATAGTACTCTAATTAAAACACAGTTAAAACTTCTTATATAAAAATATTCTATAAACCATTTCATATAGAATTATATCTGTTTACCAGCTTATGAAATCTAATGTTTAAGTATATAGTTTATGAGCGTTGTATATGTTGGTTTTGATATTACACACATGCATATAGACAAGACAATTGATAGAATAAATAGAACCAATAAGTAAAGGTCTTATGACTTTCAAAACTTATTAGATTAAGAGTTGACTTTTGTAAATTGGCCTCCATGAAATAAATCTGATCAGAAATTACAATTTAGGCCTACAGGATCAAAATTATGAGCTCAAAGTGTAGTCCTAAGGGGGGGAAAAAATATATATATATATATAGTCGTTAATCATTTCAATTTTAATCATTTGAGTTTAGTAACATGAGAGAATCTCCAATTAACTAATTTGGTTTAGGTATATGTGAGAATGATAAAGAGAGAAAGAGGGGGTGAGTGAGAGGGAGAGGGAGAGAAAATTTTGAAGTTACTATGTTGCCACGCACAGGGAAGTAATTAAATACTTCTGGGCCTGTTGGTCTCTTGTGTCTTTAAAATCTCTTTAGAAGGGGAATGTTTGGCAATTTATCATTTCTGTAATTTGGGATCGTTGGATGTATTAGGAGACATGGGAAACTGGCTGCACTGAGGGGAGGGGTATTTTTTCAGGGGGCAACCAATCTGCCAGTGTCCCCATTGTTCACATTTGGGACAAAACTTGGTTGAGGGCCTTGGGTAAGGGCATGCTTTGCCCAGTGTCCAGTTCATCCACATTGGAAACAGGACTCTGTGGGTATTTTGGAGGCTCTATAGAGTTGGGTTGGGGCATAAGCCTTAGAAACTTTCCTTTGGTTTTGAATTATGGAGGCTCTAGCTAAATTTGAATTTTAAGATGTTTCACCTATTTGTTTTTGGTTTCATCCATCTGGTTGTAAAATTCTTGAAAGCCTTAGCTAAGATTAACTGCTGAGGAGGCTCAGGACTCTTCTCTAACAGTCTGAGTTTTTTTGTGGATGTCAGGTGTATACCCGCAGATAAAATTAAAATGTAGAAGGAGACTGACATTAGGGTTGTTGACATTCAAATTTGTATAGTTGGTGATGTACTCAGTAATTCGGGTCAAAAATTGGGTGGGATTTTCATTAGGTAATTGGGTAATTTCTTTTATCTTTTCCTAATTTAACCATGATTAGCAATAGTTTTTACTTGATCATTTAATTTTTTTTTTTTTTTTTGGTGGGGGTGTCTAAGGGACAGATTAAGTTGGAATGTAGGATTTATTTGTATCATGGAAGATGGAGGAATCTGTGTTCCTACAATAGAAAAACCAGAGGTGGAGCTGTATATAGAGGCCCAAATAATCAATGGCTAGTAATAGTTTGGGGGTAAATATCCAATTATGAGGAGCAGTGATGGCTAATCCTCCAGCCAGTAGGAGGATAATGGAAATTTTGAGACTCCAAATTGTGATTAGAAAATCTAAAATCATGGGGGCTAATGGTCAGAGAGTAAAGGAAAGAAATAAAGGAGAGTGGAATTATGTAACTTCCTCAGGGGAGAAATCAGAAAGAGTGCCTTGAAGAAAGAGGGACTGGATCCCAAGGAGGAGAGGACTTACATAAGGGAGTAGGATTGGCACAGAGGGTAAGAAGAATAGAGGGAATGATTAGAGCAGAGAAAAAGGAAACTTGTATGCATGGATTTCCTTCCATTTATCCAAGTGCTGATAAGAGTTATAAAGATCCCTCAAAATATTGGGATTGAAGGTGCCATTAGGTGGCAATTTGGATCCATTTTCCAGATGATAAAAAGGCCATGACTGAGTGGAAATTAGTGGTTGGGCCTTTAGATCTGGAGTCAAACAGAGGGAGACTTAGTGGGTGAAGAGGCAATAGAAAATTAAACCAGATGGGATTTTTGGATTGGGAGTTCACTGTAATGAGTTTTCTTTAAAGCTGGAGTGGCTAGAGGTAGGTATCCCAGGCTCTAGACCAAACCAGGAGGAGGAGGCATTCAGTGAAAAGGGTCAGTTGTACCCAATTCACTGACCCCTGAACCAAAACCTTTTTGAGACCCAGAAGGTAGTCAGATCACCCCATTCCCAATCACACTAAGGTATATGAAGCCCAAGGACGGGGCACGGGGGAGGCAGTGTCTTGGTGGCTGGGATCAGGCTTCCTCCCCTGAGTAGGCAGCCGAGATCAACCAAAACCCTAGGAACAGAAGCTCACCAATGTCAAGAGTCTTGGTGGTGAGCTAAGACCTAAGTTAATTTGGAGGGTCCTGGATGTCCTCTAATTAATTGTGTACTCTGGAGAGGAGATTTGTTTAAGGTGGGTAAGGGGAAAGCAAAGGTAAGTTTGTATCTAGAGGAATGTACCCAGTAATGAACAGGATCTAAGTCAACTCTAAGAGTCCTCATGCTGAGCTGGAACCTTGGGAGGAGGATAGGGAAAGGGAAGGTCACACTCCCAAATGAGGCCAGTGTGTGGACGTGGGAGAGTGCTAGGTAGACAGATGGGGTGTGAGGTGATTGTCCTGGGCCCTTGGTTTTAGGATCCCAAAACAGCTCAGATCCCCTGGAGGGGAGAGCAAGGTCATTGGGAGAGACAAGTTCCTGGCCAGTGCACCAATGTTAGGAAACTGGCACAGGACTGAATCACTCAAACTCACCAAAGCTAAGTAGAAGCAAATTTATTGTCAGGAATATCTGACAGACTGCCAGAGACAACAGTAGCAGATTTCCTCTAAGCCAAACTTTCATAAGTCAGAATCTAATTTATGCATTGGGGGTGGGCTTAGCCCTTACTATTTGAATGTGGAGAGCAAGCTTCAAAACCTCAGGAACCAAAAAGGGGAGAGTGCAGGAGGAGCAGGCACAATTCCACTAGTTCTTGGAATGGGCACACCCGTACATACTCAGAAAGCAGACTAATGTCTGTGAGCATTGTGGTCAGGGTGCAGGTGGGTGGGGGTGTCAGCTACTACCTGAGTGGAATCTTGCAGGAAGGGGGAAGTAGGGGAGCAGAGTGAGGTGTCTGGGCAGAATAGGGTCAGCTTGACTTAAGAGTCTTACTGAGGTTGGAGCTCACATAGGGCCCAACCACACCTATTCAATCCAAGTGATAGTAGGGTCCATTTGGAGCTGGTATAATAATTTTACTGTACACAATTTTGCCAGGAAAACCAATGTAACCTGTGACTTATTTGATATTTGCTAATATTCCAAGGTAGTCAACCAAATATTCCATAAAATATCTATATTTTATCAAATAGTTTTTCTAACATCATGTAATATCATTTTGCTTTTTATCAACCATAAATTATTCTTTAAGTGTCAGAGAAGCCTTATAAGTAATATAAATATTTGAGATGCTCTACAACTCTAATATTTACTTAATATATTTATATATTTCCCCTTTTCTCCATTTTCTTCCCTTATTAGATTAACTACTTGCCTTATCCTTTCTAAAAACAAATTATTTCTACTCGTTTTGCTTCTTTTTTAACTCTTTAATTTTTTGCTTTTATATTAATTAGATGCTTCTTTCTAATTACCTGGAATAAAAAAAATTTACCTCTTTTTTTTTGTTGTTGTTGTTGTTGTTAATGAGCTTCTTAATTAACCTATGACATATATTACAAATTTTTTCAGGCTTTTTCTATGCACCTAATTAACAATAATTTGTAGGCTCAGAAATGCTATTATTTTATTATCTTATTTTCCATCTATGTTATAATTTTAGCTCTGAATCCCTTTTTGACGGAAAGTTTAATGTCAAAAGAACTTCTGTGTGTTGTCTGGTCTCATTTCCAAGTAGAAGAATGTTCCCATAATTTGTAAAATTGTTATTATATTTAAATAAGGGAAAGTTTTCAATAACACATATACTTTTAGAAAAATTTATTGAGGTTTTACTTTGGTAGTAATATATGGAAAATATTTAAGAATGAGTTTTTGTTATGTTAAAAGATGTATTCACTTTATTAGGTTTATTTTATTGTATGTATTCAGATTTTTGTAGTACTATATTTTTTATGTTTACTGAAAGATTATTCATCCTGCAAACAAAATAATATTTTTTAAAAAAGCAACAACAATAGAATGTCTAGGTAAAATATAGCATGAATCAAATGTAAAATATTGATGAATAATAAATATAAATATAAATATTAAAATATAAATAAAGCTCAAGTATTATGTGGGATATACTCATGCTAAAATTAAAAATTAAAAGAATAATTTAAAAACAGTGATTGTCGGAAATTTGAAATTTACTAGGCATCCTTAATTTTAATTTATTTATTTTTAATTCAGCAAACCCTAATTTTAAGTTCAGAACATTTTATTCAATTATTTCAGCTCTTCAATATGTTGATTATTATCTTAAAGGTTTGTTAAGTATACTAAATGGATAACCCAGGATTTTTTTCTGGTGAAGATAATGATTTTTTAAAGTGGTAAATTAATAAGGAAAAAGAGAAAAACACAGATAGAAAAAATTACTTTTAAATGGCAACTAAAGACAGCATGAATGACTGTGAAGTGACTGTGCGAAGATGATTGTAACTTACTCTCTCAGACATATTGTGTTGAATGTGTTTTGAAATTTTAAAGTAAAATTTTGTAAAAATTCCTGTCTTTACTGTTTTGGAACTTGAAAATGGGAATCCAGATTTCTACAAAAATTTCAGAATTCATTAGTTTACAGAATAATTGAAGAAATAACTTAAAGAATGACTTCTACTCACTCCAGTCTTAATTTTCTATATACATTTTATTTTAATATGATTTCCTTACTAATCTTTTAAAAATAGAGACAAATACATAAACATATACACGTACGCATATAGAATACATGTCTAGCTTGTATTCAATCATCCATTTATTCTTTCTCCCTCTCTCTCTCTCTCTCTCTCTCTCTCTCTCTCTCTCTCTCTCTCTCTCACACACACACACACACACACACACACACACACACACACAACTATTATCATGTCTTTTGTCTCAGTCACTAATGGCATTCCAGGGAGGTTTGAAGATTGAGTGATTTCAACAATGCTTGAGTTATATACTAAACAATATGTTGCTATAACTGCAGGTCTTGGGCAAGATTAATCTTAGTCAACGTTACAACATTACAACAGGATTATCTCAGTAGTCTAACTACTGGTCTTCTTTCTTTCTTATCTTAAGTCAATCTAGTAGAAGCTACAATTATTTCAAGATATTTCCTGAGTTAACTTTCTGGTAGGATTATTTTAATGATTTTAAATAATTTCTTTTAGAAATTCTGTTTCTTCCCTCATATGTGAGATTATTGTTTTGCTTGCTTTCTGTTTTAAAGACAATGTAGGAGCAGGATAAGAAGTCATTTTAAACAGCTAATTTTTGAATATGTTTCTGTAAATATTTCTCATGTTGTTAGCCATTATTTTGACACTGTTTTTCACCTGTTTGTATTATAAACACTTTATAAAAATTAATATATTCAAATATGTTATTTTATGTCTTTTTGATTTTCATTCTAGCATAGAAATATCTTCTGCACCTGAAGTTCACACAAGTGATATTTATATTTTCTTGCAGTGTTGAGATACTTTTCCTCTATTGTTATTTTCAATAAAACTCAAATGTACCCATGTAAAAAATGTGTGATATCTATGTTGATATCTGTCTGCCTAGAACATCCAATACCCCTGAAACATTGACTAAATAATGCTGTTTCCCACTTAGTAACAATGTTAAAGATAATATATGATATTTATCATGATATTATGTAATATAATAATACATTATAATAATATAATAAGCTAAAATATAGTATATATAATACTAAGTTCCTTTATATTCTCAGAGATGATTTTGTTCTCTTTGCTTTTTATGAAGCTATTTGTCTATTTTCAAACAAAATATATCTTCTCTAAATGTATTAACATTATAAACATAAATATCTAGTGAGGCTAATCTTCTGACAAGATTTTTTTCCCAAATAGATGTTAAAATTTTATTATAAATTTTTCAATGGCTCTTTAAAAGTTGTGTTGCTATATAGAGTTATAAAATTAAAATAATATCACAACCTAGTACAATATAATTAGAAGTAGAATTTTATTACATATATTTTTATATACATATTTACTGTAGACACTCTTAGCTTCTCTGTTTACACAGTGTAATCTTTATAAACAAAATGATTTGTCTTTACTATTTAAATATTGTATACTTATTAAAATTTTTATTCATTTTCCCTTGTTAACCTTATTATAATAAAAATTCTTTCCACTTAAATTAGTAACATGTAAATTATAGTACAATAAATATATATATGCAAAATATATGTACAGACACATGCCCATGTGCATATTTTTTGCCTGTTTTAATTTCAAGTATGTAATAGCATCTTTTATTGATAATTTCACTTTGAGCCTAATAGTTATACAAATGTTTTAAAGACATAATTTACCAGATTTTAATTTCTATAATAGTTAAATTGTGAGTAAGTTGGCAGCAGTCTGAAGACTTTTTGTTTTCGACATTTTTCTGTTTTGGCATTCTTAAAAGGTGGGCACTTTCTCTCCTAACCTAATGACCATTGTTTGATTCCTGCCTTGGGAATCAGTATCTCTGTATATCTCTGTAAGCTTGTAGCTGACAAAGATACATATAGTTGTTTTTTTTTAACCAAGGCAAATAGACCTCGTCTAGGCACTGTGGAAATCCAGTACACACATTTCCCTGCAGTACTGGAGATTGAACATCCTCACACATGTGAATCAAGCACTCTGCCACTGAGTCACATCCCCAGTTCATACTTCCCTAAAAGTACATCATTATGTACTCTTACTTTTACTCTGAAGTTCTGCATGTTCTTATTAGTTTTAAGCTCCAGTTGCCTCTGGGAAATTAGCGAGGAAGGAGTTATGCTGAAACAGAGAACTATCCCATTGAATAGCTCTGTTAAATTACACAATGACTCAATCCTCCTCACTTTCTGCTGGCTCTGCAGTCCCTGTTTACCATTCAATAAGTGCAAGTTCTCTGTTCAGAATCTGCAGTGGCAATACCATTGGATGTTATTCAGGCAAGGTAAAAGCTACAGATAAGTGTGAGCAATGTGCCTTGTGTATATCACAGGTGAGTTTCTCAGTTATTCTTTTTGTACATAATATGATGACCGATGTATTTCTTTTTGTCTTCATATTCTGTTAGCACCAGAGATAAAAATTAAAACCTCAACTCTGTTTCCAGAATATCTGAAGAAAGCCTACAAATAATAAAAAAGACTGACAATCCAATATATAATGTGCAAAAGATGTGAACATGAATGTCACAAGAGAGAATAGCCAAAAGACCAGTAGGTACCAAAAAAAAAAAAAAAATCACTTATCATGGAAGTGTAAATTAAATCTACAAAGGTATACCACATGTATCCAACACATGTCTCAAGTTTGAAAAGCCTGGCCATCATTGTCAAAGATGTACAGCTACTTGTTGGTTCACGCATTCCAGTGAGAGTGAAGCCACAGTCAAGGACTTTTGGCACTATCTCATGGAACTAAGCATGTATTTCTCTGCACTCCAGCAATCTCATTTCTTTGCAAATGTCTGAACAAAATGAGTATCTTTGTTCTCCAGAAGACATGGATGAGTTTGCTCATCTATATTATGTGTATTCATAGCAATTTGATTCACATAGTCAACAACTGAAAACAATCAAGGGCCCAACAAAAGACAAAGGGCTAGATTAAAGGTATTACATAAAAATAATAGAAAAGAAGAACAAACTGCAACAATATAGATGCATTTCACATGCCATTTAACATACCTTAGGCTGCTAGGGAATTACCTTCTGGCAATTACCTGGTATTCACATATAAAATTAATTTAATAGTGCAGTAAAATTAACATAATTTATTTATTGCATTTGATATATTTTAATTTTTTTAAAATACAAAAAATTGAAGAATATATCTTCTGACATATATACCTATATCAATATATATAGAGAGAGATAGACATAGATATATATATGATTTTTCCAGGCTTGTTATAAATTGCAAAGGTTTTACCTGGAGGGTTTTCTCAGGAAAGCTAACCTCCCTGTGCTGGACTCCATGCTCTGTGAATGCATTGTACTCTGTGACAGAAGAGAGATTCAAGGAGACCACTGGATATATCCAAATAAAGATTCAAGACAAGGACAATGTTTGCATCAGCTTTCAGATTTTATGACTTAAATAAACAAAATAAAAAATTAGAGGAGAGAAAGTTTATTTATGTTTATGGTTTCAGAGGCTTCAGTCCATGGTTGGCTGGTCCCCAAAATTTGGGCCTGAGGTGATTTTTTCATAAATGAAATTTTTGTGATAATTGTCATTACCATTCCATTGTTTTTTAGTCTCTTATATTTCCTTATGCCTGCTCATGATGAAGAACTCTTGAATCTGACTGGTATTGAATCTACGGTACAAAATGCCTATTTTTAATATCATTATAAATTTATCAATGCAAATGTCAAGAAGAACATTAACAAGTTTGGCATAACCTGAAATTGAGGGTTAGTGTATTTCAGATACATTCATCTTTTAGGGCATTTTATGTTTAGTTTATATCCCTATGCATTTGTATGCATTTATTTCCAGAGTCATTGGTGTCTTATCCCATTTTTAACTACGTCTTAGAACACCATGTTCTGTTTGACTTGTGTTCATGTTTTTTTTCATTAAAATACAGTTGCCATTTGTACAGCATCATTTATATTTGAATTTGAGACTTATGCTTTCTAAATTTGCACATTTTATATTCATTGGAGTAGATTCAATTTTTTGTTAAATTTTTAAGTTAATAACTTAAAATAATGTCACAGTGACATAATACATATTACAATATAATGAGAACAATGTTTTTTTTAAATATCAAAAATACATTTGAAAATTTTTAAATAATATTAACAAAAACTGAGTTATTTAAAAATCACACAATACTACATTTTCTAATAATACTAATAATTATTTTTACATAAAAATGTTTCACATAGTTTTGCAAACAGGATGAGTAAATAATATTTAATTATAAAAATAGATTGCATTCTACTAATTTGATAAAAATATGTAATGAAATTAATTTTTACTAGAATTACCAAAAGAAAAGGAAACATTACTAAATTAGAACAATATTTTACCACATTTTATATTTCCTCAGACTCTTAAGTTATATGAAAATATGAGAACTGTATATACATATGAAAACCAAATATACATATGAAAGTAAAAAGGTTATTTGTAACTACATGAGCTATTAACTTTTATTAACCTTTACTATAAATGATAAGGACATTGATACTTTTGCTTCTCCTTTATTCTAATATTTGATATTTACATCATTACATTATCCAATATTTATTACTGTATCATTCATTCTGTAATTATTGTCCATTCAATTTAAAAATACTCTTTTCTATATTTAAATGGACCTATGTTTATTAACACAATTTCTCTATTTTGGAGACTGCTTATATTGATTAACTTCCTAATTAGATAAAATTAATTATTAATAATATTTATACAATAAATCCAAGCTTTATAGTCATCAATTTAATCTTTCTTGAGAATAACTTCAACTTTTGGCTCATAGTTTTTATTTTGAATGTTCTGATGTTAGCAGTGAATGGTACTGTAGGGAAGTTCAATACCAGTCTAAAACTCAAACCCTTTAAGCAAGTTGGCTTCTGCTCCATTGTCTCAGGTATTCTTTCCAAATTCTTGAAGATCTACTTAACTAAAAGGCACCCGCATGTTGCCTAAAACTCAAAGTGCTCTATGCATAGATTTATTTATTTTTTGTTTGTTTTTTTCTAGTAAATTTTAGTTTTATTACTGTGCTAAATCATTACTTGTTATTTTTAGTTGCTGAGATTCATTCCTCACCAAGACTAATTATCTTTATTTTTAGTGGATTTGTCTCACTGTTTAGTCTTTATTTTCATTTGTAGTACTCCATAATTTTCTCAAACTCTTTCTCTCCTCTCATCATTAATTCTCCTTCTCTTTGTCCTGGGTGCTACCAAATTTATTATGAGTTCAGTTGTGATTTTTTTTTTTTTATCCTGTTATTTTCCGTCAATTTTCTCTTATCTATTTGGAGTCTGAATTTGTTGAATTAAATAAACTCACTATTGCTTAGTGAGTTTCTTTGTTCCTCACAGCACTTGGGCAAGCTTCTTTCTGTTTCTTGGGTCCAACTTACCTCTAACCTAAGTTCGAGAACTTCATGCTGTGTGTCAATTTTTGTGGCCATTGACTCCGCCAAACTGTATTTCCTTATTTCTATACAACTTAAGTATACTTCATATTCTGGCCACCTGGAGACTTTCATTCATTTTCAGGCTAATGAAGATCATTTCACTTCTTTCTCACCATAGAGAAAGCTGTGTGTAGTCCACATAAAAAACAATCTTTTCAGACTGGGATTGTGGCTCAGCAGTAGAGCACTCACTTAGCACAGGCGGACCCAGGTTCGATTCTCAGCACCACATAAAAATAAAGGCATTGTGTTGTGTCCATCTCCAAAAAAAAATATTTTCTCCCTCCACATATATGAGGACATTTCTTGATCTGGCATTTTTGTTTCTTCCATGTGTTTGGATAACACCACACAATTCAAAGTGGAGATGCTCACAGACACCACATACCCCATGTCTTCAGTGAGCAGACAGGACAATTGACTTGCTAGAAAGAGTGCCCATGCTTTTCTAGGCATCTCTTCACAACCAACCTGCTCCCTAACTCTAGGTTCCTCTCCCAGGAAAAGAGATAAATGCCATTCCTCCCTTTCTGTTGGCCTCCTCTGGCTTCACAAACATCAGTATAAATTTGGTGGATACTGAGAATGAATAGTATACTTTCTTCAGAGAATAGGGAACTTTTAAAGCTACAGTTTGCTCTACCCAGATCCAGAATTATCTTCATTTCAAAGTATGTCATTAGGCCCTTCCTCTTTCTTTCTCTGCTGCTAGTGAATGCCTGCCTGGATTTTCAATGTTTTCTTCATCTTCTTCTTTTAGTTATACTGAAGAGAAGAATTTTATGGCTTCCATTATTTTGTACACACAAATCTGATTCTTATTTAAAAATATATACACTCCCATAAAACCATGAAATATTATTTATTTTCATTTAAAGTATATAATTATTTAGCTCAGAAGAAGTCTTTTCCATATTAGTGTACATTTCGTATCACAAATATAAGGTTTTACTTTTTCTTAAGACTTAAATAGGATTATAGCATACCAATAGGTTTAATGAGTTTGATTTCTTTCTGATCATGCAATGTAGCCAGATTATTAAAAAAAAAAAAAAGTTCACTTGAAATAAGTGGTGTTTATACTTTTGAGTACGAGTCTTCAGTCCCAAAAACTACAGATAAAACTTTTCATGGGGCACCACCTTATGACATAAAAATTAACAAAACAAAAAAAAAGAACAGAAAAGCTATAGTTCATCCATGAACTATAGCTTTTCTCTTCTCATTAAAATATTCCCCGGATTTAAAAAAAAATGTTTTTCAACATATCTGTTAAATGAGATGAAATAATTAATCATTTATTAATTACTTTTGAAGAGTTTCCTGGGATGGATTACAGTTTTTCATCCAATAGGATTTTACTATACCATGAATTCCATAGAGTACTATCATGCATATAATATTTAACCAAGGATTATATACATTAAAACTTATTATTAAAAAAAAAAAAACTTATTAGTAAAGGATGGACTTAATATGTTTACTGTAATATCTGAAATATGAACTATTATTTAACTAAATATATTTAACTAAATATATATTTTAAATATAGCAATAATTAGAGCTGGGTATAAAATATGCTAGTAAAATATGTATTATATATGATTATACATACTATATATGTTATAAGGTAACTTTTAAATGAAAAAAATATTAAAAATTCTGTTTAAATTCAAAACAAGCATGTCTTTTTTTAATTTTAATTTTTTAATTTGTTTTACTTAGTTACACATGACAGTACAATGATCTTGACATATCATACATTTGAATCAGATGGGGTATAATTTCTCATTTTTCTGAGTGTACAGGTTGCAGAATCTCATTGGTCATGCAGTCATGTATATACCCACAGCAATAATAATGTCTATTTTATTCTGCTGTCCTTTCTTTCCCCCCTTCCCATACTCTCCCCTCCTATCACTTCTCTCTCCCCAATCTAATGTGACACACTGTTTTTTTTTTTTATTTCCCCACATCATCATACATGTATTCTGTTCTATTTATTCTATCAATTGTCTTGTCTATATGCATGTGTGTAATATCAAAACCAACATATACAACGCTCATAAACTATATACTTAAACATTAGATTTCATAAGCTGGTAAACAGATATAATTCTATATGAAATGGTTTATAGAATATTTTTATATAAGAAGTTTTAACTGTGTTTTAATTAGAGTACTATAAATAACACACAAAAAAAATTTCACCTCATTAAAATGAAAGTCTGTATAAAGGGCAAATTTCAACAAGGTGATGTGCAACTAAGTTGAAATATATATATATTATTTATCAATTAAAGCTATTTGAGGTTTCTTCCTAGGGTCAAAATATCAATGTCCTTTATTTATATTAGTACATTAACCTTTGACCTTGGATTTAATCTAATTATTAAAATGACCAAGATTTCTCAAAACATTAATTTTACTCTTAACATTGTGGCTATAAAGTTTTATTCTGTAAAGCAACTAGTCTTGAGGTTTCTACAATTATGATCAAATGATGATGATTATTTAAAAATTTTGTATTGTTACAGGATCTAAATTTTTCTTTAAAAGCTAAACTTAATTAATATAAGTACATCAATGTAAATGTAATGCTACTGCTCTTTTTTATACATTCAGTGTATTCATATATTCCAGATGTACAAATCTTTAGGGGAAAAGATTTGAAAAAAACATTATACCAAATTGATGTGCTTCAGACTAAAGTTATCCAATAATTTTAAAATTGTAAGGATAAAATATTTTATTTGAAATGTATTTATGCCATTTAATGTTTTTAAATTAAACCTGTCATCAATAAGATCAACGAAATTTCATGTTACTTTTATGCTGGGATAAAATTTAAATGTATTGTTTAAGTTGATGAGAGCTTAATCTTTCTAAGCATTACTACTGTAAAACACAAAAATATTTTACTAGGGGGTGTTATAGCTCAGTGTTAGAGTGCCTGCCTGGCATGTGTGAGGCAATGTGTTCTATCCTCAGCACCACAAATAAATTAATAAGTAAGCTATTGTGTCCATCTACAACTACAAATTTTTTTTATAAATTTTAAAATAAAAATAATTATTTTACTACTTTTCTACAAAAAAGTTAAAAGCTTGCTCTCAACTTGCAATAGCAAGGACTAAGCCCACCCCCAATGCATATCCTAGATTCTAACTTATAAAAGTTTGTCTTGCTTCTGTTCTCACTGTAGAGGCAATCTGTCAGATTCTCCTGACAATAGGCTTGCTTCTGCTTAGCTTCAATGTGTTCGAGTGATTCGGTTCTGCGCCAATTTCTTAACAAGCACTAATATTGCTTATTCAAAGCATTGAAAAACTCATGATTTAAAAACATAATAAATATACCAGATTCATATATTTTCCAGTCATTATGAATGAAAATCTAATTACATTTGTAGATCCCCAAAATGATCATAATGTTATTACTTTATATTTGCTATAAGAAGTCAATAAACTATAAATGTGGGATAATATCTCCCCAATCTCTTTATCATTTGTCTCCAAAACCAGAATCACACTGAATAGAAAACACTGTAATAATAGTAAAAGAAGAAAGAAGCCAGGCTTGGTAGTGCACATTCAAGAGTTTGAGGCAGAAGGATAGCAAGTTTGAGCTCCACCTGGGCAACTTAGTCTTGCAATGAAAAATAAAATAAAAATAAATAGTTCTGGAGATATATAGCTCAGTGGTAGAATGTCCTCTGGTTCAACCCCAGTACCACAAAAACAAATAAATACACAAAGAAAAAAAGAAGAAAATGAAGGATGAGGAGGAGGAGGAGGAGAAGGAGGAGAAGAAGAAGGACAAACAAATATACAACATGGAAAATATTATGAATACAATAAACTTATTCTAAAATGAATTGAAAAATAATTCAGGATAGGCAGAATTGTTCTGAAATGAATGAAAATAATGTGTGAAGATAAAATTTAGTAAATATTTAAATTTATTGCACAGTTCCAGCATTTTAAATACTGACACCAACAAGTTAATAAACTGTGTTAAAAAAATAAAAATATGAAGAAAAACTGGGAAAGACCAGAAAACTAAAATTGGAATTTGTTGTTACATTTGAGCCTTACAAATCAATATGTGTATCAGAACCCAAGAATCACAAAATATTTGTCTCTAATTTTTAAATAGGAAATTTATTCAAGTAACAGTTAATTAATAAATGAAACTTTTAAATTACATTATTTTATTTGGGTTAAAGTACCTTTTATAAGGATCTCCTACAAGTTAATTCCCAAATTCTACCAAAACTGACCCTAACATTAATGAACAATATATACAGGTAATTAACAGAATGGAAAATATAAAATATTAAAATTTGTTTAAATTTATTTAACATAAAGAACATGAAAATTAAGTCAAGTACCATATTTTATCAGTCACAATAGCAAAGATAAAAATCCTTGAAAATACATTATTATTGTTATGCTATTTAAGATATGAGGATACAGTCAATTTCATATGTGAGTTTAGAAATATGATAAATGTTGATGTCAACTTGCTAATGCCTATCAAAATTACAAACCTAAAAATTCTTATGGAGGTGAATTTTTTTATTGTGTGCAAGTATTTTGACATGTATACGTATTAAATTTGTTGATGTATACAAGCATAGCTCACTTTATTGTGCTTTCTCTTTATTGGGCCTCACATATATTGCGATGCTTTATAGATTAAAGGTTTGTGATAACCTTGAGTCAAGCAAGTTTATCAGTACCATTATCCCTTAAGCTAAAACCTAATCCAGAGCAAGGATCTAATTCTTTTCAATTCTATGAGAGCTGATTTTGAGGAAGCTTCAGAAGAAAAGTTCGAGGCTAACACAGGTTGACTAATGAGAGTTAAGGAAAGAAGCCATTTCAAAGTCCAATGTGAAGCAGTGAGTGCTAATACGGATTTTGCAGCAAGTTGTCCAGAAGAACTAGCTAAGACAATTGATGAAGGTGGCTACAATAAACAACAGATTTTAAATGTAGACAAATCAACCTTCTATTGGAAGAAGATGCCATCTAGGGATTTCATAGCTAAAGAGAAGTTAATGCCTGATTTCGAACTTAAATCTTGTTAGGGGCTAACACATCTGGTGTCTTTAAGTTGAAGATAATATTGATTTATCAATCCAAAAATCCTAGGGCCTTTAAGAATTATATTAAATATTACTTGTTTAGCTTGTGTAAATGGAAAAACTTTGGATAACAACATGTTTGTTTATAATTCTTTAAAGACTGGTACCAAAACAGGCGGGTGGACCAATGGTACAGAATAGAGGACACAGAAACCAATCCACAAAACTACAACTATCTTATATTTGATAAAGGGGCTAAAGGCATGCAATGGAGGAAGGATAGCATCTTCAACAAATGGTGCTGGGAAAACTGGAAATCCATATGCAACAAAATGAAACTGAATCCCTTTCTCTCACCATGCACAAAAGTTAATACAAAATGGATCAAGGAGCTTGATATCAAATCAGAGACAAGCCATCTGATAGAAGAAAAAGTTGGCTACGATCTACATGCTGTGGGGTCGGGCTCCAAATTCCTCAATAGGACACCCATAGCACAAAAGTTAATAACTAGAGTCAACAAATGGGACTTACTCAAACTAAAAAGTTTTTTCACAGCAAAAGAAACAAGAAGAGATGTAAATAGGGAGCCTACATGCTGGGAACAAATCTTTACTCCTCACACTTCAGATAGAGCCCTAATATCCAGAGTATACAAAGAACTCAAAAAATTAGACAATAAGATAACAAACAACTCAATCAACAAATGGGCCAAGGACCTGAACAGACACTTCACAGAGGAGGACATACAATCAATCAACAAGTACATGAAAAAATGCTCACCATCTCTAGCTGTCAGAGAAATGCAAATCAAAACCACCCTAAGATACCATCTCACTCCAGTAAGATTGGCAGCCATTCTGAAGTCAAACAACAACAAGTGCTGGAGAGGATGTGGGGAAAAGGGTACACTTGTACATTGCTGGTTGGACTGCAAATTGGTGCAGCCAATTTGGAAAGCAGTATGGAGATTTCTTGGAAAGCTGGGAATGGAACCACCATTTGACCCAGCTATTCCCCTTCTCGGTCTATTCCCTAAAGACCTAAAAAGAGCATGCTACAGGGACACTGCTACATCGATGTTCATAGCAGCACAATTCACAATAGCAAGACTGTGGAACCAACCTAGATGCCCTTCAATAGACGAATGGATAAAAAAAAAAATGTGACATTTATACACAATGGAGTATTACTCTGCATTAAAAAATGACAAAATCATAGAATTTGCAGGGAAATGGATGGCATTAGAGCAGATTATGCTAAGTGAAGTTAGCCAATCCCTAAAAAACAAATGCCAAATGTCTTCTTTGATATAAGTAGAGTAACCAAGAACAGAGTAGGGACGAAGAGCATGAGAAGAAGATTAACATTAAACAGGGATGAGAGGTGGGAGGGAAAGGGAGAGAGAAGGGAAATTGCATGGAAATGGAAGGAGACCCTCAGGGTTATACAAAAGTACATACAAGAGGAAGTGAGGGGAAAGGGAAAAATAATACAAGGGGGAGAAATGAATGACAGTAAAGGGGGCAGAGAGAGAAAAGGGGAGGGGAGGGGAGGGTGGATAGTAGAGGATAGGAAAGGCAGCAGAATACAACAGACACTAGTATGGCAATATGTAAATCAATGGATGTGTAACTGATGTGATTCTGCAATCTGTATATGGGGTAAAAATGGGAGTTCATAACCCACTTGAATCAAAGTGTGAAATATTATATATCAAGAACTATGTAATGTTTTGAACAACCAACAATAAAAAATTAAAAAAAAAAAAGATGCTAAGTTCACTGTTGGTACTTACTGTTCAAAAAGGAAGATTCCCAGGAGCTATGATAAAGTTGCACAATGAGAGTATTTCTTTGCATATCTGCTATCAAGATATCTATTCTGCAATGCATGGATCAAGCAGCAATTTCAATCGCCAGGAACTGTTGTTTAAGAAATACATTTTGTAATGCTGTAGCAGCCATAGTGATTTTTCTGATGGATCTGGGCCAAGTAAATTGAAAAGATTCTAGAAACAATTCACATTCTAGATGTTATTATTAGTGACTCATAGGATGAGGTAAAAATATCAACATTAACAGGACTTTGGAAGAAGATAATCATAACCCTTATGGACTTCACTGAAGTAAGGAATGTGGTATAAGTAGAAAGAGAAAAAGAATTAGAAATGGACCCTGAGAATGTGACTGAAGTACAGCAACTCATGATAGCCTGTCATCCAGTAGTGTCTTTAAGGACATCCAAGAATAAGTTGTCTTTGTGTTTATCAATGAAAAATATATAAAGGTTTTTTAATAAGTAAATGGCAGTCTGAGTAAAAAAAAAAAAGTTAGTTTCCTCACAGGAAGTGAGTGTTTTTTTTTTTTAGTTTTGTATACTTATGGGGAATTTTGAACTAATCTTCATTTTTTCTTGTTGATTGCTACATGTTTATGACTGTAAACTTTAAAGTTTGTGTATCTTGGAAGTTCATTTTTTATTATGAAGTAATTCAGAGTGACCCAAACCTTCTTCACTTCTTCACTTTTTTGGCAATATATCCTGAAAACAGTATCCCCTTTTCCCTGTAGTTTAAGATTTCCTTTAGTTTTGATTTGTTGTTGTTGATTTTCCTCTGTTCAATTTGCTATATTATCCTTTCCAGTAACTACATTATATATATATTCAAAGAACTATCAATCTTTGTGCAGATATGTCTGTCTCTCTCTCTCTCTCTCTCTCTCTCTCTCTCTCTCTCTCTATATATATATATATATATATATATATATATATATATATATATATATATATATATGCTTAATAATTTCTTAAAACTCATTTTACTTTGTGTTTGTTTTCATAGCACTCTGTAGCAGGTACTCTATGCTTTTACCGTTTTCAGTATTTCTGTTTTCATTGTTTACAATGTGATAACTTAATTTTCTCTTGCGGTTTCTTCTCGATATCTGCCTACCCACACCCCTCTCTTTCTGATGCTTAACAGCTCTACCTTGAGGTTTGCATATATCATCAAGCTCTCAGCAATATTTTTTTTTTTTTTTTTTTTTTGGCAAATTTCTTTATCCACTGTTTTTCACTTCAGTTTTTACTCTTATGTTTTTATAATTTTAATGTATTTTGCATATTATGTTTAACTATCAAATCTCATTTAATGACATGAATTCTTTTTTTGGCTGGTGTTTTGCATAAAATATATTTTGATGTGTGGAAAAGGCAGTATTCATGGTCAGAAAAGTCTATGTGTAGAGTGATTTATTTTTACACTTTATTTTTTCCATTTGTAGAGATATTCCCAATTAATAGTGTTCCACAGGGGGAAAAATATGTTTGGAGGGGCTGGGATTGTGGCTCTGTGTTGGAGCACTTGCATGCACCTCCTGTGGGGCACTGGGTTTGATCCTCAGTACCACATAAAGTAAATAATTAATTAAAAATAATGGTATTGTGTCCCTTTACAACTGAAAAAAAAAAAAGATTTGGAAGGATTTCTTTATTTGGCCAAATGACCCCGACTTTCCTTTTGAGGCAACAGAAGTGATCCATGGAAGCTGTCTCTAATAGCCCTCACAAAGCCTTCCAAATCCTTCTTTAAGTATCTTATGGAAACCTCATTGAACACCAGTTACATTCTGTAATTCTTTCTTTTAGGTAGACTGTCAGTGATACAGAACCCTGTGCTTATGTTGAAGCCCAAGTATTCATTTCCTTTTACTCATGACCATTGCCTTATTTTCTTAATTTATAGGACACAAAGAGTCATCTTTTTTGTACCATTCATAACATAGAATATGTTTTAGTATTTATCACAGGGTTCATGCCTACAATGTAGGGCTCAACCCATTGCAGTGTGTGGCCTACAGTGTGTTATCAGCAGTACCATAGGTTTCAAAATAATTTTATATATTGCAATCATTTTTTCGGTTTATATTTTAGTTGTTGATGTACCTCTATTTTTTTCATTTATTTATATGTGGTGCTGAGAATTAAACCCAGAGCCTTACACTTGCTAGGCAAGCACTCTACCACTGAGCCACAAGCCCCTTCATTCAAGTTTTATATTGCATTCAAGTCAATTTTGTATTGCTATAGAACACCATTTACTATTGTATGATCTTATAGCAGTTAATGGAAGGTCATATTATTTTAATTTTATTTACCCTGATGCATCATTCATAAATGTCAAATTTAGAGGCTACTATGTGTGTTCCATCTTAAATTTTATTCCAGTCTGATGGTTGTCCTATATACATACTTGGCTAACTATTAAATTCTTGGTAAGAAAAGCAACCCTAATTGCTTTATTCTTAACAGGTGATACAATCTATTTTAAAATTATACTCTTTTGAGAAGTACTCTGAGGAGTTCATTATGCTAACAATACGAATTGACCATATAATACATATCTTCATCACATCCCATTTGAAACTATAATCTAAGATATAGATATTCTACCTACAGGCTTTATTAAATATATAAATCACATCTGCAGAAAAATATTTTAAGTCTGAATTTATAGGATTTGCAAATGTCTTATATACTAACCATGGGAACTTTTATATCTCAGATTGTGTGTTAGAGGAAAAAACATCCTTCTTAACGACCTAGACTCTTAACAATTGACATAATTTAACTCTGGTTCTAAAGCTGAGGATAAGTGGGATCCACTTTGTATACTAATTACATGTATGGCTTTCAACTTCAAGATCAAATGCCTTTGCATCATTCTGAAAGAGGTAGAATAATTTTTAAGTGTCAAAAAATTGTCATTTTTGATAGTTACAACAAATGGAACAGTTGCCAAGTGATCTATATTTTTGGCAAACTGTGTTAAAGACATTTATAATATCATACATCAAACATTGTCTAGCAAAAGTAACTATTCTAAGAAATATACAAGTTTGGGGAAACAAAGATGTTCAGGAATACAATTATGCTCAAGATTTTTAAATTAAAAGTAAAATAAATTTATTAAATTTTAATTCAATCTTTTATTTTATTTGCTTAATATTTGATCATATATGACTTTCATTTACAAAGTGTTATTTGTCTCATTATTATAACAGAACCTAGACCATCTGTCTTAAATTTATATGTCTCATGAAGAAGAAAAAATATTACCTCTTAACACATAATACAGAATTTGAAATTAAGAACTATTAAGAAATTTATCTATGGTAGCTCTAAGATAAGCATTAAAATTTTGTTAGGTTGCACACCCCTGTAAGCCCAATGGCTTGAGATGCTGAAGCATGCGGATGGTGAGTTCAAAGCCAGCCTCAGCAATGGTGAGGCATTGAGCAACCCAGTAAGAGCCTATCTCTAACTAAAATACAAAATAGGGCTGGGGATGTGGTTCAGTGGTTGAGTATCCCCGAGTTCAATCCTCAGTATCAAAAACAAAACAAAACAATTTTTACTATTCAGTTTTGGTTTTTCCTAAGCAGAAATAGAGTTTACATTTTATCTTATTTTTATTTCTCAAAACCTTGTATATAACAAAACTAGTAAGTAAATAATAAGCCAAGTCAGTAAATAAATAAACACTAAAACAAAATTTCTTGTGTAACAAGGTGGTTGTGCTCTACAGTTATAATCTAGCCCAGAACCAATCACTTTGAAAATTGTGCATGTTCCTGTTCTGAGGGACCATATTTGCCTATGGAGCTACATATCCATGTGTATCTCTGGCTTTCAACCAGACCTGGTACCTCAGAACTTACGTTTTGTTATAATTATTGTTGTTGTAATTATTGTTGTTGCTGTTGTTATATAAATTCACATTTATATAAAAGCTTAAAAAATAGTACATAGTATGTCCATATCTTCTTTATGGTCACTAAATGTTGAGTCACAGGTAGGCTGTCTCATTACAATTAGTATACTAGTATCTGTATGTTGTGAACCAGGACATGCCCTTATATAAGTACAGTATGATTGAAAACACAAGTACATTAATATTAATAAAATTCTACAATTATTAACATTTTGTTAAATATTTAAAATTCATCCCTTAGCAAAAAAAAAAAAAAAAAAAAAAAAAAAAAAAAAAACAAAAACAAAAAAAAAAAAACAAATCTTGATTAAGATTCAACCTATGTATGTATATTACATTCAATTTTTCTTTGTTCTTAATTTAAGTTGGAAAGGCCCTTCATACATTCATTTTATCCATGTTCTTGATATTTTCTAAAAGTTCTTGCCAATATGGAAATGATCAAAGAAGGGTAAGTTATGTGAGATGAAAAAAGTACTGATAACTAAAGTACTCCCTACAGCCAAGCTGGTGGTACTATATGAACATCAAGCAAATAGTAACAATAACGAGATATAACCAATATATAAGAATCTATGAGTCCATTTGCTTATTTATTAATATCAATATTCATATTGAATAAGTAAGCAAATAAATAAATGTCATTGATGGGAAAGCTGCTTATTATATTATACTTATAACCTAAAAATGAAGAAGCAGTGAGAAAAATAGGAAAAATATTTTGTAAAACAAAATATCAATACAAGTTAAAATCTATGCTGTCAAAAATCATCAATGGATGCTCTGTCAAAAATGCAACTAAAATTGAAGTATTAACATAGTCTGATATTACTTCCTTTGGACCTTTATTGGTGAAAAAAATCAAAACAGTATCTTTATAATGGAAAACTTCAATAAACTCCATCTTACTCAGGTGATAAAAGTTAAAATCACCAATAATGAGATGTCAAATATACCAATATAATGTACTGAGCATTGAAGAACAGTACTTCAATGACATTCTGGTCAGAATGGATAACAAGAATCTAATGATGTAAAAATATGAGCTGCAGCCCAATAAAGGAACATTCTGCAACCTAGCTAACTTATATAACTACCGACATTCTGTGGGTTGTTTTCCTTTGATTTTTGTTTGTTTGGTTTAGCCATTCTCTCTTATGAAGTTTATTTTTCCAGGTTTTTCTTGGATTCTCTCTCTCTCTCTCTCTCTCTCTCTCTCTCTCTCTCTCTCTCTCTCTCCCTCTCCCTTCCCCTCTCTCACAGCCCCTGCCCCTCCCCCTCTCTTCCCACTTTCCTCCCTCCATCCCTCAAAAAAACATATATGTAGGTAAGTTCTATGCATATATCTGAGATCTTCTGCACATAGCACAGTAATGCTGTCTCAATGTTACTGTATAAAACTGCATAATGGACACCGATCTCAGCTTAGCTGACAAAGTACTCATTTTGTAAGCACTCAGATAATTATATGATACTCATTAAGTTCTACCAAGTTAATGATGAAAATTCATTTTCTTTAATATACCAGGACTGTTTCAGTGTACAGGAAAAGAACAGTACCGCTGGCAACTGCTTTGCTTTGTACCTCTATGCAGATTCCAGAGGGGCAACTATGTGCAATTTGCCTTTCCAAAGGAAGCAATCAAATATCTTCATGTTTGTTGTGCCACAAAAACAAGACCTCAGCTCTGCCATGATTTTATTCTCTTTTAGTGCTGAGTAATATCCCATTGTGTATATATGACACATTTTTTTTTTTTTATCCATTCATCCACTGAAGGGCATCTACGCTGGGTCCACTGTTTAGCTATTGAGAATTGTGCTGCTATAAACATTGATGTGGCTATGACCCTGTAGTATGCTGCTTTTAAGAAGAGGATAAACAATCAACAAATATATGAAAAAATGCTCATCATCTCTAGCAATCAGAAAATGCAATCAGAACTACTCTAAGATATCATTTCACTCCAGTCAGAATGAAGACTCTTCTTCATTCTAGCTTAATTTTGAACATATATAGCCCCCTTTTGGTTCCTCAGTCACTTCTCCCCAGCATGTGACAGGAATTTGTTAAATTCATTCAGTCCCTTCTGATTCATTCTCCTTTCACAGATGAAAGGTGAATTCAGCTCTTTCATATGTTAAGGGATTTGGACATTTCAGGAATAAACTATTAGCAGGTCCACTTGGGTACATATCGAAAATCACAACCGACAGCTACCTTTAGGCTTTTCTTTTCTAGATTTCACATGTGAGGGAACCCCTGAGATATTTGTAGAACTGAGAAATATTATTAATAAGAAATTATCTCATAGTTTCTATGAGTCAAGAATCTGGGTTCAGATTGGTTGTCCTCTAGCTCTGGGTCTGTTTTATAAGGGTGAATTATCCCAAGGCTCAACTGGGAAGGATCCTCTTCCTAATTAAATCAAGTAGCTGTTATTTGGATTCAGTGCTCTGCAGTTTATTTTGCTGAGGACTCAGTTCCTCCTAAGGTATTCCTTAAAATGTGGGCCTCTTTATTGAGCATTTCATAATATGTTTTAATAAAAATGAGAAAGCACATGTGCAAGAGAGATTGCTACCAAGAAAGTGTTCTAGCAAAGATAAAATTGATGATGTTAATGGCATTCCATTACTTTTGTAGGATTTTAGCTATTAGAAGCAAATCTCTAGATACAGCCCATACTCATGCCATTCAACTGAACTGGATTACACAAGGGTATAAACATCAATTGGTTAAGATCACTGAGATCCTATGAGAAGCTGCATTCTAAATAAAAAATTGATGATTGTGTAGGGAAACATAAAGTACAAATCTGTTGGGAAGGTGGACTGATATATTCTAGAAAACAATGTGGCAATATTTAGTAAAATTATTGCTTTGGACTGAATGTGCCTCCCAAAATTCACATGTTAATACCCTTATCATTAATGTGATGGTAATTGGAGATAGGAGATAATTAAATTTGGTCATGAGGGCTGTGTCTCAGATTAATGCCCTTATTAAAAGAGGAAGACCCCTAAATCTCTCCTTCTGTATGCATCCACCAAAGAAAGCATATGAAGACGTAACCCGGAAACCAACCTTCATTAGAACCTGACTATGCTGCTACAAAACACAGAAACCAGTTATGGTACATTCAAACATACATTTAACAAGGCCATATACAAGGACAGAATTCAAATATAAAATAATAATTCTATTGTTGAGAAGGGAACTAGTGCTAGATTCTAAGAAGAAAGAAAAATTTGAATAAAAGAGAAGGAATCTTGCAAAACTCAATGATGATAATGTGACCAGGCTCCAAAAATAGAATAAAAATAAGGATAAAATGCAATTTTCATCAGTGGGTAGTTAATTTTATTCCTTTCCTATAAGTTGAAGGCCTGGAAGAAAACAATTTTAAAAATTGGCAGCCTTTAATGCCAAATGCAGTAAGTATATTGATATCCATTAATGGGAATATGTCTTGTTTGTAGCATTATTCACATATCTTCTGATAATTAAAGAAAAATATAACCATATTACTTTTGGATGGATTTTAGGTACATTATCCAAAATACTAACTAATGGCTAAGGGAAAGATAGCAGAATGAGTTTGTAGGAGTAGCTTTGGGGAATACTTTGGTAGAGGAAGATCTCTACCACCTGTACTACCACTATTGAACACTATATAAGAATTAGGGTGGGGTGGCTCTTTCAGGTATATTAAAGAAAAGTCTCCTTTGCCCAACCAGATCATTTTTGCCTTCCTAGCATCTCCTCTCCCCCACATCCCAGAAGTGCCAAGAGTGTTGATTTGCAATATCTAAGCTATAGCCTGGTTTCCCTAGCAACCTCCCTAGCCTCTTCATGTACAGAAGTGTCAGAGAGAGTGCTTTGTGAGGTCTAACCTCCTCCTTAGTCCTCATTGGCTGGGGAGTAACTTGCTGGCCAATGAAGGCTGAAGGGTGTGGCCCTTCATTGTCTTGGGAGGACATATATGCCTAGGATCCTTATAGCTCTTCAGAAGACCACTGGGAGGCTTCAGTATGGCTAAGGCAACCAAGAAATCACAGAAGCCTAATGCAGATATGGCCCAGTCAACATCATCGATGAAAGAAAGAAAGAATATGAAGACTTCCTATCATCACTCCAGATGCGGAAGAGGCAGCAAGGTAAGATAACCCAACCCAAGCTTCTCCTTTCTGCATTCATTCCCCACGACCTAAGACTCCTATTTATTTTTCATCTGGCACAAACCCCTACTTCACATGTATATCCTATCTTCTTTTCCCAAACCAATGCCCTTATGGCCTCTCTGTTGTCCTTACAGATACTAAAGTCCACCAATAAGGGTAAAAAAACACTTCAAAATAATTCAAGCAAAAGAGACTCAGAAAAGCCTTCCACATCTCTGAAAAAATCTAAGAAAACTAAAGGAACAATACTCTTTGGTCATTATCATCGGCTAAATGAAAAACTGAATAGAGAGCCAGAAATGGAAAATACCCCAGAAACCTCCAGCATTTCAAGTGATGATCTGGACAGCAAGTAATTGAGTGGGGCCAGAGACCTCAGAATAATCTGCAGAGTGTCCAGAGGTCTGGCAGCTAAGAAATGGCTCAATTTTACCACAGGTTACTAACATTAATGGTGGTGAAAATAAAATCAATCTGATGTGAAAAGATGTGTATCTCTGTGAGCCTCTGATGCTGGAGTGGGAACAAATAAAAGGTAGAAGTAGGTGTTTGAGAAGGGAGAGATGTGGGATCTGTGGAGTTGGAGTTCAAAAGACAAATTGTTATCCACACATTGAAGGATAAAGACAAAGTGAGGACTGAGGACTGAAGACAAACTTCCTCTTTATACTTGATCCCACAGGCAAGGCGAAAAGGACTTCATGTTTCTCCCTATTTGTGTATGGCTTTAGTATGTAGATTTCCAGAAACTGTATAAGGTGAGGCATGTGAGTGGCAGTATCTCAAAAAATATACAAGGAGTCACCTGAGGAACACTGACCTCATAGTGGTGTTTGTTACTCCATACCCTATTATGTAAGCAACTAATGGCTCTCAGAAGGGCTAAAGAACTCACTCTATCATCCCTAGGAAAGTAATGGTGATTGAAAGAACAAATCCAGAACCAATCAGCCCACTTAAGAAATTTGGGGTAGAGTAAGCCATTGGGAGTGGTCTGCCTCATGTGCTGGCAAGAAAATGGAGCATTCATTGTTCATGGAGAAGTTTTAAGCAACATGGCTCCTCCTACAAATATCTTTAAGCTTTATCTTTTTCAAAGTTGTTTTCATCCATGAAAAGAGTTTCATGCTTAATTTATGGAACTATAATTGAAGCACAAGAACCTGTACGTGATTAAAAAGTTTGTATGTGGGCTGGGGTTGTGGCTCAGTGGTAGAGCACTTGTCTGGCATCTGTGAGGCACTGGGTTTGATCCTCAGCATCACATAATAATTAAATAAAATAAAGGTATTGGGTCCACCTACAACTATTTTTTTAAAGTTCGTATGTTTTATCACACACACACATACTAATCACAATTATAAGAGTGAATATATCCATCATTCCTTAAAATTTCCAAATGCTGTTAGTCCCTTTTGTGATAGTAAAATACCTGAGGATGGGTACTTTATTTTTTAAAAAAAGATTTCACAATTTTGGAAGCTGAAAGTCTGAGATTGGGCAGCCTCACCTAGTTGGCCTCTGATGAGGGCCTTCCTGCTATGTCATAACATGGGCTGATGGCTTCACATGATGAAGGAAGTATGTGTGTGTGTATGTGAGAGGTAAATCACATGGAAAGAGAGAAACAGAGTAGGAAAGGGTCAAAATTGCTCCTTTATAACATCTCTTCTCTCATGGAAACAAATTCAGTCCTACAATCAGCATGATGAGCATTAGTATCTTCAGAGGGGTGATTATTAAAGGGGTGATCATCTCCCACTAGGCCCCACCTCTTAAAGTTGTCTTCCAACCTTTCAATACCAAATATACTGGGGACCAAACCATATTCAAACTACAGCATGCTTCTTGGCAATATCTCCCTCCTACCCCTCCCTGTACCCCCATCTCCAGGTAACTACTGTCTTGCTTGTGGCCACTATCAGTTTCCATTTTCTAGAGGTTTATAAAAATGGAGTCATGAAATATATACTCTTTTTTTCATCTAGCCTCTTAGAAAATTCTTCTCACCCCTCAAAAATCTTTTATTGTTTTAATTTCTAAAAGATGCCTGCAGTCAGTAAGTTTTTTTTTAAGTTATAGTTGGACACAAAGCCTTCATTTTATTTATTGAATTTTATGTGGTGCGGAGGATTGAACTTAGTGCCTCACGTGCTAGGCGAGTGCGCTATCACTGAGCCACAACCCCAGCCCTGCTAATAAGTTTTAAATGTGTATATATAAGGTACAAAAAGGACATTATTAGCACTTGTACATTAATTATCAGATATATTATGTGAGGGAATTAATGTGGAGAAATTCTTGTTATACTATTAACCTTAGATATCATGTAATTAAGTTACTGCTTTCCTTTCTAAAGTAAGTTCCTCAGGATCTAGTATGGCTTGCAGTGCATTTCAGGCCACTATTCTGTGGTCTTGTATGACACATGTATTCTAGCACTTAAACAGCTGTTTCTAAATAAACATTGATAGCACGGTGATTGTAAAATAAAAGCAATAATATAAAAGAAATTAATTTCTTATGTGCTGTCATTTCATGAAGAGTTTATTTGTGCTCATGCTTAAATCAGTAAATCAAAGTGCAAATGAGAGTTTAAGTTCTTACATGATTTATGCGTGTACTTTGATGAAGTTGAATTATATCTTTAAAAGTAAATTTATTCTTGTTTAATTGTTCAATGTTTATTTAAAAAATATTAAATGTAACACCATATGGATGATTTATTAGTTGACTAGATTGTACCTTTTGCTTTTCTATCCATTATTACTTCTTGTTTAAATTCATGATTATTATTCTTCTATTGAAGAGTGAGCATTTAAAAACATTGGCCACTTAGAGTTTAATATGTCATTTATGCCAATGGTTAACAATATTTTTCATCATATTTTGCTCCTAGGATATGACTGTTTTTATTTTGAACATCTTTATTTAGATATAATTGACATGTAATAAATTACATGTAATAAATTACACATAAAATAATAAATTAGATTTAACATTTCACCTGTAAAACCATCACCATTATTAAAAAAAAAAAAAAAAAAAGAATATTATCATTACCTAAACAGTTTCCTCAAACCACTTCCCCAAGCCCTGTCCATTGCCATACAAGCACTGATCAGCTTTCTGGATCTGTAGATTAGTTTATATTTTCTAGAGTTTTATATAAATGGAATCACAATTTGTACTTTTGTATGGTTCTTTCACTCAGTGAAAATTGAGAGTCATCAATATTATTGAGTACATCTACATTACAAGATTTGCATATATTATGATTTTAAGTAGCATTAAATTGAATCTCCACCAATTAGTTACCTTATTCCTTTCACTCAAGTTGCCCCAATGGTTATGTCTTCCACAAATATATTACTTTTTCATTAGGAAATTGATATTGACACAATTCATTTAACTTACTAATATTTCACCAGGTTTACATTAACAAATTTTTATATGTATTTGTGTTTGGTTCTGTGGAATTTTCTCATGTGTAGCATTTTCTGTAACTATTACTATAGTCAACATGCAGAACAGTTCCATCCAAGGAACACTTTTGCTACATATATATATATATATATATATATATATATATATATATATATATATATATATAACCATAGTCACCTCTAGTCACTTCTCCATCCCTGAAATCAAGAAATTTATTCTTTATGATTTTTATGATTTTTTTCATTAGAAAAAAATGTTACATAAATGGAATAACTCAGTTTGGAACCATTTTGTATCTTTCTTTTTTCACTCAGAATAAATCTCCTGTGATCTAATCAATATGTGTGTAATAATAGTTTTTTTGTTTGCTTCAATCATTCATTGATTAATCCATTTGGTTTGATAAATCATTAATTTATTAAAGAACACTATGTAGCCACAATTCTCTAGAAAAACAAAACAAAAGTATAAAGTTAGGTTGATAGATAGAAGATAGATAGATAATCAGTCAGGCAAGAAGGGAGGCAGAAATAATAAGAGATCTATTAAAGGAATTGACTTAGGCAGCTATGAGCACTAAGATGTCCTAAAATAGGCTATTTGAAAGCTGTAGACCCTGGGATGCAATTATCATTGCTCAGTCTAAGATTGAAAATTTCAGAACCAGAGAAGTCAAAGGTATCATTAATTCTCAGTCTGAAACTGAAGGCCTATCAACCCTGAGGGTGCTAGTATGAGTCCTAGAGTCCCAAAGCCAGAAAGTCTGGAGTACTGATGTTGAAGGTCAGGAGAAGAAGTGTTGCTATTCCCGAAAAGATATGGGAATCCTTTTCTCTCCATTTTTAAAAAATTATTTTATTTTTTACACAAATGGAGCACAACTTTTCATTTCTCTGGTTTTTACGTGATGGAGATTAATTGCATAAACATAACCACTCATAGGAATAATAACGTCCCTCTCATTCTATTCAAGGACCTAGCCAGTAGAATGGTGCCCACCTACATTAATGGCTGATTTTCTTCACTCAGTTAACTAACATGTCAATTTCCTCTAGAAACGTGTTCATAGACACACACAGAAGTATTCCCAGGTTTCTAAGTATTCATTAACCCAAACAAGTTGACACATAAATTAATTATCATAGATATCTTTGTTGTTTCTAATTTTAGAAGATTAAAATAAAGATGATATGGCATTCCTGTATAAATTTTGAGTGTGAATGTGATCTTCCAACTTTCTGGAATAATACCCAAGAATACAATTTTTAGGTCATCTGATAAATGTATTGTTTAGTTGTGTGAGAAATTTTCATATGACTTTCCAGTTGGTTGTACCATTTTAAATTCCCACCAGCAATCTACAAGGGATATAATTTCTCTGCATTCTCACTAGAATTTAGTGCTATCACTTTATATTTAAGTTATTCTGGTGCATGTATAATGATATACAATTAGCATTTTGATTTGAATTTCTCCTATGGTTGATATAGTTGAACATGTTTTTATATGCTTGTTTTCCATCTACAAATCCCCTTTGTAAAAATTTCCACTCATATTTCTAGCCCATTTCTCTTTCTTTCTCATTGGAGACACTTGCACAGTAAGACTTGGATAAATTTGAAGACAGGTGTACATAAATACAGAACCATTTTATAATTGCTTTTTCTTTCTTCCATCCCTTAATCTTATTGGAAAGGCATAAGAAAATGAATCATTTCTTATTTAATCCAGAATTTCCTTAATTGGATTTTAGGATCTCTGTTTTAAAGAGCAGATTATCTGAATTTTTAAGACCTCTTACAATATTATTTTGTATTTTCTTTCTACCCACATACCATTAACTGGTATTTTCTCCTAGATCCCGATGAATTTTCTGTTGTTAAATAATACTTTAAATATTGGTATTAAACAAAGGATTGCTATATGTTTCTTCATATAACATTTTCTTCCTCTAGTATGTTGTTATAATCCCTTTTGGCTTTTGGGTGCTCAATGTCGCTCCTATGTAAAAAATGCTGGATTTGGGATTCTAATATTTGGCTTTTGGGATGTACCATTAAGGGATTACATGTAGATTTTGTGGCTGTGGTCTGCTTTTACTTAACAATTCTCCATTCTATTACTGCATCCATCTTTGCCCCTATAATATATGCATTCAGTCATTTCAATGATACTCAACCACATGAGAACCACCTCCAAACTATGTAAAATCATCTCCTCCATAACCTTGTATAACACTGGTTCTGGTAAATAATTTATCCTTAAAGTTTTCTTCCATACCTATTCCAAAGGGTTCTGCAACACACATCAGTCTTGGTACCATACTAAACAATTTATGAATATTAACAATATGATTAGCCTGTATTGGTGTATGTGGGTAATTTAAACCTTTGATTTCCTTTGTCAGATTTACTTGATATTTTCAAAAATCAAAACTAGAGGAAATTCTACAGACATTATATACTGAACTGCTTAGGGATTTTTTCTCTGGTTTCAACATTCCTTGGAAAAATCAGTCAGAGGATAGCTATCATACTGGATGATTAAGGAATTCCTAGCCAATCACTTCAAACTGAAATAACCACAAACAGTCCTGTCATCTCTCGCCACTCAGGCTCTTTAAGTAAGCAGAGAATCATCCTCTGAAATCTAATCCCTCTCTTGATTATTATATCTTTATTACACAAGGTTCCTAGAATCATATGCCAACATACTTCAGGAATTTTTGTCTATACATTTGCAAAGATAAATTATGATCTGTGTTAGATGTAATTTTGCTTTTTAATTTAGACTTCTCTCTAGATCCTGAATCTACAGGTTTGGGTCTTTCTGTATATGTAATTAGACTTATGTTATTATTTCCTAAAATACTTTTTCAGTCTGACTTTTTCTTTAATTTTCTTCTGAGCAAGTGAGGATATGGAAGTTAACTTGTTATTATTACATAGGTTGCTAATTTATTTATTTTTCTGTTCAGATTGGGGAAACCCTATTGATCTTTCCTCAAGTTGATTGGTTCTTTTCTTGTCTTCTTCACTATGTATAAGCTCATTAATCCAGTTTTCTTTTATTCTACAGTCTTCTAGTTCTATAATTTACATTTTAGTCATCTATTTGTTGTTAACAATTGCTGTTTATTGTATTTTTGTGATTGGTGATTTAAAATTTGTATCAGTTTTCTTATGATTCATCTTATTATTGCAGGGGCCCTACCCATACCACCCTGATCAAATTAGTGTCTGACTTATTGCACACAGGTGGGGTGGAGGCTCAGCTCTCTACTTAGCTCTGCTGATACTTATCTTCTCAGCAAAAATAAAAATGAAGCACCAATTAAGGCCATCACACTTATCTCCAAGTAAGAGTATAGATCCCCACTACATCTTATTCTTCTCAGGGAGAAGTAAGGGGAGAGAGATTACTCATACTGTTTTGAGGCTACTCAGTAAGAGTGTAAACTCAGATCCTGTTTGGGATCAGCTGATACCAGGGGAAGGGATACTTGTAGAACAAACCAACCCTATCTCTTAACACCTCGTTCTGCTTGGTTAATTCTGGACAGGTGTAGCAGTTTGCCTGTCTAATGGATCATACTCATTTCAGGGGTACTTAGAAAGTGAAACACTAACAAGTCCTGATTTGAACTTCTTCATAAATCTCATAGATATCCAATGGTAGTAGAAGCTCAGCTATCTGTTAAGACCCACTGACACCAAATAGTGAGGGTAAGGTACAGTGGTGAATAATTCTACTCTCATTACATTTCCTTGCTGCCATATGGGTTTAAAAGAACAGGGCGCCTTTAAATGCTATTGATGATGCTGGTATTTCCCCTTGGCAAGTCAAGATCAGCACGCCACTCACTGGGGGAAGTGTAGCGTCACCTACCTCCATCAACTACTTTTGCCAACCAGGAGACCAAAGATCAAGAATTTTGGTGATGCCTAAAGCAAGACAAAAAAACTACTGTTTCCAATAGATCTAAGGGTAAGTGCAGGATGTTTTTTTTTTTTTTCTTGGTCCTACAAACTATGCATATTTGTGGATATTTTGGAGGAAACTATTCCATTGATGTTTGTTGGGAATAGGATGGATGTATCCAAAGTATTTCTGCTGTCTTGGGTCCTTCTTTCTCTGGTATTTTGGTTAAGACAAACAGGCTTTACTTGGAGATATTTTTGTCTGTGCCTATTGGTGGTTCTACATTGAAAACTTCTGCAGCATCCTTTCTAACATATTTAAACGCCAACAAGAAAACCCAGGGAACTAACTTCCATCTAGTTACCTAATTCCTGTGTCCCTAAGTGTTCTGCCTTCTTTCTACAGTTAAAAATCCTCTTATGTTTGTTGAATTATGCCCAAGGTTTCTTAATTTTAAGATGGAAACAGTTCTGTTGCTGCCAGCAGTGTGAAGAGAACAGTAGGTAGGGTGCCCAGAATTGATTTAGCCATGGGTTAGAGATGCCCCAGAACCTTTCCACATTGCGACCCAGGGTACCAGGGAACTATTAGAGCAGCCCATGATCATGCCAGAGGTGGATGGGGCAAAGTCTTTCTGGAGGCACTAGAGCCAAAAATATTGTAATCTTTTTAATATTAGGTTTTTATTTCATTTGTATTTTATTATCTTCTGTATTGATTGTCCCATTATTTGTTATCACAAACTTTAATCCAATCTTATATCCAATCTTATATTGTTTTTAAAATGGGACATATACTATTTTTTTTTCTTTTCTCACTATTCCTTCTTCTGCATTTCTTCTATTCCCTCCCTTACTTTGCTTCTTTTCCTATTTTAATTTTTCACATGGACTCTTTCTATTTATTCTGAACTATTGCTCCCCTTTGCCATTTTTGGATTAGTGGCATAGTAGAGAATATTTTCAATAAGGTGTTACATCTTACTGGTACATAGTCTGCCCTCAGGTAGTCACAGTTACTGGTGATAATTATCTCTTCAAAACAGAGCTGGTAGCACTTTAAACATATCATGTACTCTGACACTGAGTCAAATTTTATTATATATTTATTATGAACTTTTGGTAGGAAATAGATTCCACATCATTTGGAGGAGAATTCTAAAGGATTGTTATATAATTCTGCAGCCTTTATTGGCCTTGCCTTCCTTCTAGAAATAAAGGGATTTTCCTCATCTCTCCTTTTTCTAGTAACAGTTGGCCTTTACCTGTGCCATAGGAGTGACAACATATGCTGCCCTTTGGGGAATTGAAGACTTTTGACAGAGTGTCCAAACAGTAATGATAATTTTCAAATCTTTTATGCACCAGCAAGGGAAGCTATCTCTGGGTTCCTGACCTGCTTCTAGTCTTTTTCTTGAGCAAATCTGGAGGACCATAGAAAGGAACCTGTAAGCTGATGTTAATTCATCTTGTGTCTGTTTCTCCAGCGGCTTTGTTACTGTCACAACAACATACACTTGGACATTAACAATTGGTTCAAAGTGTTACTGATTCCTTATTGCCCACTCATGTGAAAGTTTTATACTTCTCTGGTGCTCTGTCTTAGGTGAAAGAGTTTGTGTATTCCATCTCTCCTTGGAGAAGAATAGGTACCCTGATGGCCCTGCAACCTCAGGTCTCGAATGGGCTACAAGAAAAATTATAATTTTGTACTTTATTTGGATTTTTCTCTTCATTATGGAGTAAATGTGCTTATTCAATTTCCTACATCTTGAACAGAAGCAGAACATAGAGCAATGCTTTTAACCACTATGTCCTACTGCATCCCAAGATACTATTTTTATTTTTTCAGGAATGTGTTTAGGTGAGGAGTTCCGACAGAGAAAAATAAGTTCACTAAGGCCAAATATCTAGAAGTAACACAGAGGACTTGAAAAAACGTTTTTCTACAAAGTAACACAGAGGACTTGAAAAAACTTTTTTTCTACAAATCTCCAACCAGATCTACCTGGTTGTTAAGTTCCTGGCATTTAAAATACACCAAGATCTTCTTCACTTACTTTCTTTATTGTTCTGTAATTTTCATTGTAGAAATTAAATTTCAATGTAGAAATTAAAGAAGACCTTAGAATATGGAAATATGTCCCATGTTCTTGGATAGTCAGAATTAATATTGACAAAATGGCCACACTATCAAAAGTGCTATACAGATTTATTATAATTTCTATTAATTCCAATGGCATTCCTCATAGAAATAAAAAGATCAGTCATGAAATTCATTTGGAAAAATAAAAGGCCCAGAATAGACAAAGCAATCCTCAGGAGAAAAGTGATATGGAGGCATCACAATACCAGACCTTAAATTATAATATAGAATTATAGTAATAAAATGACATGGTATTGGCACCAAAATAGACATGTAGACCAATGGTACAGAATAGAGTACACAAAGACAAACCCACATAAATACAGTTATCTCATATTAGACAAAAGTGCCAAAAGCATACATTGGAGAAAAGATAGCCTCTTCAACAAATGGTGCTTGGAGAACTGGAAACCATATGGAACAACATGAAACTAAACCCTTATCTCTTACCATGTACAAAACTCAACTCAAAGTGGATCAAGGACCTAGGAATTAGACCAGAGACCTGAAGCCTACTACAGGTAAATGTAAACTCAGCTCTTCATCATGTCAGCTAAGAACCAACTTCCTCAAAAATCTCCTAAAGTACAAGAAATAACATCAAGAATCAATAAATGGGATAGTATCAAACTAAAAAGCATCTTCGTGGCAAAGGAAATAGTCAATAACATAAGGAGAGAACCTACAGAGTGGGAAAAGTCTTTACCACATGCACCTCAGAGAGAGCATTAATCTTCTCCAGGATAGATAGACATCTGTATATCCATCTATCTATCTACACACACACACACACACACACACACACACACACACACACACACACTCAAAAAACTTAATGCCAAACAAACCAGATAACCCAATCAATAAATGGGCAAAGGAACTGAACAGGCATTTCACAGAGCAAAAAATAGAATGCTGAAAAAATATATAAAAAGATGTTCAACATCTTTAGCAATTAGAGAAATGCAAATTAAAAAGTACACTGAAATTCCATCTCACTCCATTCAGAATGGCAACTATCAAGAATACAAGTAACACCGGGCATGGCAGTGCATGCCTGTAATCCCAGTAGCTCAGGAGGCTGAGGCAGGGGGATTTCGAGTTCAAAGCCAGCCTCCACAGAAGCAAAGTACTAAGAAACTTGGTGAGACCCTGTCACTAAGTAAAATACAAAATAGGGCTGGGAATGTGACTCAGTGGTCAAGTGCCCTTGAGTTCAATCCTTGGTACCAAAATAAAGAAAGAAAGAAAGAAAGAAAGAACATGAATAAGAACATGAGTAACAATAAATGTTGGCGAGGTTGTGGGGAAAAAAAGGTACTTCCCCCTACATATTGCTGGTATGACTGCAAATTGGTGCAAGCAGTATGGAGATTCCTCAGAAAACTTGGAATGGAACAACCATTTGACCCAGTTATGTCACCCCTTGGTATATACCCAAATCATTTAAAAACAGCATAACTTCAGTGATAGAGCCACATCAATGTTTATAACAGCTCAGTTCAAAACAGCTATGCTATCGAATCAATCTAGGTGCCTTTCAACAGATAAATGGATAAAGAAAATGTTATAAATATATACTTGATGGAATATTACTCAACTATAAGGAATAATGAGTTTATAGCATTTGCAGGTAAATGAATGGAAGTGAAGACTGTCATGCTAAGTGAAATAAGCCAACCCCCCCCAAAATAAATACTGAATATTCTCTGTGATATGTGAATGCTAACTCAAAATAAGAATGGTGGAGGGGAGAACAGAAGCTCATTGGATTAGACAAAGTCAAATGAAGGGAAGGGAGGGATGATGGGCATAGGAAAGACAGTAGAATGAATCAGACTTAAGTTTACTATGTTCATATGTGAATACACCACCAGTAAAACTCCACAACATGTAAAACATGTAAAGCATCCTAATTAGAATAAATTATACTCCGTGTATGTACAATGTGTCAAAATACACTCTACTGTCATGTATATATAAAAAGAATAAATAAAAATAAAAGTAATAAAAAATAAAAAAGATAAATGATAAATAAAATTAACCAAGATGCTTCCCTCATATTTTACCAACCATTAAATGTACATTTTAATATTTGGCAGCAAATCATGTCTAGTAATCTCAGTAGAAACTGACAAGATTATGTGTGCTTGAATGAACTTGAAATTGTGCACTACTAGTGGTAATATCAGTATGACTGTAAAGTCCTTAATAGTGTCACACTTGGTTTGAAATTGCTACTTTAGATACCGGTGGGTGCACTGGTAACTGTGAGCTATTAGTGCTGTCATTATTGTTGCCTATAATATCCCAAGAAGATGACACTTGTCACTAGCTACTATGGCTAGAGTTTCCTGCGGTGGAAAGTGTCTGGTAAATAAAGTTCCAGTCAACTGATAATTCTATTGGCATATATATGCCTGGGAACTACTACCGAATGCAAAAGACTAGAGCTGGCATATTTAATAAATTAAGTAGGGCAACCATCTTAAAAAGCATTAGAAATGAGGAAGTCTCTTTGCCTCATTTCTGCCATAAGATTATATTCACTACAGGGCTATTATGGGATGAGATGGAAGAGTTGCTTGGCCTGCCTAGATAAGAAAAGCCTCAATCATTTAGCAAAAATATATTCATTAATTACAAAGTGTCAAGCACTCTCCTGGGTGCTGGAAAAAATACACAATGCAAATGACTATGAAATAGTATCCTAATTATGGGCTGGGGCTGTAGCTCAGTGGTAGAGAGCTTGCTTAGCATGTGTGAGGCACTGGGTTCAATTCCCAAGCACCAAACAAAAATAAACAAATAAAATAAAGGTATTGCTTATATATAAAGGTATTGCGTCCATATACAACTAAAAAAAATCTTTAAAAAAATAAAAATTGTCATTATATCCATCTCCTAGATTTGTGGTAACTCTTCCCTAAGTCTTTGGACCAATCATATGCCTTCAATTTCCTTTATTCAACTGAATCAATTTTTTTTCTGATTTTATTTATTTACTGTTTTTGAAGCAGGATTTTCAAAAGTAATACTTATTCAGAAGTAGGAGAGAACATAGTAACTACATAAATGTATGTCAGTACATAAAAACTTGCAAAAATTGAGAAGTTCCACTTTATATTCCAAATATTGTCACATTTCTAAGGACAGAAACAACTTCCCAGGTACCTAACATTTGTTTCCTACTTCCCATCTCTCTGTGATCTTATTTACCCATACCTGAGATTCAGCTAGCTGCTTCCATTGTTATTAGCTCAGAAGCATGTAAAAGAAACCATGTTTCAAACTATATGACTTTGAATCTTCCCACTTGTTTTGGTCTCTGGACATTGAATCTAAGTTTACCAGACGAGAAAGACAAAAGTGTGGAAATTGATATCAACTAATCTCCATCATTATCAATAATTTTATTTCCTTCCTAATTTCTGATGCAATGTTTTGTGTTTTCTCTTTGATTCCTAATTATATTTTCCTATACTGGCAATTTCAATTATTGTCTTGATGTGCCAATGCTTGGATTAATTTCAATTTATATCATCAATCTAATAATTTGTTGTTCAACTTGATACTTCATTCCTCATACTGCCTTTATTTTGCTTACGTTGTTAACATTTCGAATTTCAGCTCCAGCTTATTTGTTTTTATTCATTCTTCTTTAATGATGAAACTTAGTTGGACTATGGGTTTTCTCGTATTTACAATTTGGCCTTCCTTCCATTAAAACATTAATATTTATTAAGTGCTTATTATGTGGTGCTTGTCTAAGTAATTCATATATATTTATTTAGTCCTCCCCAAAAAACTTATACGATTGAAAACTGCAGCACAGAAGTATTACATGCATTTACATTTTTATCCAAGGTCACACAAGTAGTAGGGGGCAGAGTTAAGATTGGAAATCATTCTTGAGGTGCTGTAGAACACCATAATTTAAAAAAAAACAGTAGAGCACTTTCTGTGTTTCCCTTTGTCTCATAAAAATTCTGACTCTTGTTGTCTAATTATGTTGGTATGGTGTATATATCAAGATAAATAGCAACATAAAATCTTCTATACTTTTTATAAAATCATTGCCTTTATGCATGATTCAATTCAAATTCAAAAGTCATATTAATAGGAAGTTATTTTAAAAATGTGAGATTATCAGTTTCAAAACTAACAGTATTAGTTTCAGTTTGGTTATGCATGCAGATTTTTGTATTATGATCTATGTACTACTACTTGTTGGCATGTATAGTAAGGAAACATTTTTTAGTATTTTTAGTTGTTTATAGACCTTTATTTTATTTATTTATATGCAGTGCTGAGAATCAAACCCTGTGCCTCACAAATGCCAGGCAAGTGCACTACCACTGAGTCAAAACGCCAGGCCCTGGGAAACAGAATAACTACTTTTGCAAGAGTATTATAAGTAATTCTGTTTTGGAAATCCTAAATTTAATTGTAAAAAAGTGAAATATTGAGTTTTAAACCATTCATATTTATTTTTACTACTTACTTCAGACTACATAACTCCTAAACCTTTATTATGGTCTGATCTGGAATGCCCAACAAGTTTTATGTGTTGAAGGCTTGGCCACCAATGCAGCAATGCTCAGAGGTGGAACTTATGAAATGATTGGAGGAAGAGGATCACTGGGAGTTTGCCCTGGGAGGTTTGTCTCTAGCCCCTCCCCCGACCGCTCTCTCTCTCACTGTACTTCTTGGCTGCCATGAGTTCAGCGTCTTTTCTCCACCAGGTACTACTGCCATGGTGCTCTGAGCTGGAGCCAGGCAACTGTGGAATGAAAACTCTGCAACCATAAGCCAAAATAAATCTACCCTCTACTAAATTGTTTTTCTCAGGTATTTCTCACAGAGGCAAAATGCTAACTAATACAACATTCAATGCATACACTTTGGTTTTAGGTGGCTTTTCACAGCCTCTCCAAATTTTTCTAGTAGGTACTCCTATATATCTTGAATGAATATCTAACTTAATTTCCAAAACAAACTGTCATGATTAAAAATAAAATGATATTTCTAGTCTTAAAATAATTTGGACATGTGGCCACTTGAAATGAACTTCCTATCAAATGTCCATTCTTGGAGAATTCTGTAACTAATGATATTCATATATTTATCATATGCTATTTAAAAATCAACTACTTTCCAAGATAACTAAGTGAAAACTTTTCTGACCAGTAATATCCAAACACTTTCTCTGTGCAGATAAAATGGTACCTACATTTGAATACATATGTGTGTGTGTGTGTGTGTGTGTGTGTGTGTGTGTGCGCGCGCGCGCGCGCACTCACACATAAAACAGTTCACCTGGGATTCAGTTGTTTAATAGTCAGTACAACTTAATACAACTCAACAAATATTAGATTAGCATTTATCTTCATATGTGTATGTCAAAATATGTTGAGGTTCAACACAGTTATAATTTGTTAGACATTAATTGATATTCATTTGTATCATTTTTATAAATTAAGTTATATTTATTTTTATATATATTTTGTTATTTATTCATTCCAAATATATATGAGAGTCTACTATAAACAGAAAATTTGGGGGAACCTGGGTAAAACCAGCTAAAGCCAAACACAGGTATAGTTTTTAGTGAATCATTTTTTAAGGGGCTTGTGTTTGTATACCATGAAAAGAGGAATGTGAATATTCTGTGTCTTTTTAGGGTATTATGGCTGAAGACAACTTTTCTGCCACTATTGCTATTCAAAAAGTTTATCTTCCCCCCCAAAAAGATCTTAAAACTATGCATAGTATCATCTTAAAAATCAGAAATTGCAAGAATATTTTCAATGAAGACTGACTCCAACCACATAAAATGTGTTCCCTTTGTGCTGTTTCGGAAAGTCCCTCTGATACTATTTAAAAATATATCTGCTAACCCTCTTGTCTTTACCATTATTTCACTATTTACTTCATTCCAAGCCAATATTGAACTGAAATTAAAAATGAGTGTACTCAAAATAATTCCTTTGCTTATCCTCTTTTCAATATCAGAGAGTGGACAGAGCTAAAACATCAATCAATGCAAAGTCAATAACACTTGGAAGAAAATGTTCTGTTTCTTCCTTAATCATCCTTCTTCTAGTTGATTCTTGAACAAAGTCTGACTTTGAGGACAATGATGTGACCTTAACTTTGACTTTATTTTGAATGAAATTCAAAATTCTGTACATTTGGTGTGTCAGCTACCACTGTTTGAAACTGTAATTATGAAAAAAAGGTCCAAGTTATTTTCCAAAACTAAGCAAATGGAGACTGTGTTTTGGCTCAGACCAATGCACTTGCTTCTCAAAACTTCAAATGATAAGTAGTATATTTAGCCATGGAAAACTGCTGCAAATCAGTTACCCAATTTTATGTGTTATGACCTGTTTCTTTCTGGCATGCATATGGTCTTGCTTATACCCCAAACATTTTCAGTTGATAGAAGTTCCAAGTGCATCTTATAGTATTGCATTTGAATCTATGTATTTTTTTCTGACAGAATATTATTCAGAATTTATTATGAATATAGCTATAGCACTTTGCTCAATAAATATTCTGTCATTCAAAAAATGTTCCCTTTGAACTGGGGTTGTAGCTCAGTGGTAGAGCACTTGCCCAGCATGGATAGGCACTGAGTTTGATCCTCAGCACCACATATAAATCAATAAAATAAAGGTTCATCAACAGCTAAAAAAATATTTTAAAAACTGTTCCTTTTGTTTTTGAACAAAGTCTGACTTTTCCATGTTCAAAAGTTACTGTGAATAAGCTTAGCATTCTGTGTTAATCCTGGCTTCTAGTGGATACTGGCCTTGAGCTCTGCACTCTGCAGAAATAGGCTTGATATTAGAGATATCAAGACACTAAGGTTAAAGGAGAGGAGAGGAGGAGGGGAGAGAGAAATGTGATTTTATTTTATTTTATAATGTGACTTCTATTTTTATTTATTACATAAATAATATGTCCACTGAGGAAAAATTAGAAAATATAAATAAGCAAAAAAAAAAAAAAAAAAAAAAAAAGAAATTAAAATTACTAATAATCATACCACTATGTAGAAACCACTATAAATACTTTGTACATATTTTTTCAATTTGTGTATATGTGTGTGGGGATGAGTGTTAGAATTTACCCTTATTCACAAACACAAAAAAATCATGTAATACTCTAAGTATTACAATAAATCCTTTTTTCCATTGAGTATATCTTTCTTTGTGAATGAATTAGAGAATTTTGATTTTAAAAATGCTGAATCTGAAGAATAAAGTAAGTTCCTAATATATTCTTGCAAATTTCCATGAATTTGAGATTATATCAAAAATAGAAATTTACCAGAAATCTAAATTGAAATGTAAGCATTCCTTCCAGATGGATATTTGCTTTCTCTTTGGGATTTTAAAGCCTATTTTTTTTTAAGCTGTTGTTTTCTATCACTCATAAAACTTAAAAACATATACTTTATTTGTGGCTTTATTTTTGTGGCTCCAAGAAATGTTCTTAATGTTAGCATAGAGAACAAAATTGGGGGAGTCAAAGGACCTATATTTGAGCTTCATGTGTGCTTCTTATTATATAAATATAGGAAAAAACTTCTTAATTCAGTCAACCCTCAATTACAACATCTAGTGTTTGATTGTTAATATGATCATTAATATAGTGCTGTTAAATCCATATAGTACTATGCACAGAGAAGAGAGATTTCCCATCATTTTCAATGACTAGATTTTCTAAGCTAAGGAGAACATGAATAACATATCATTGTGTTTATATCTGTTTCAAAATATCAAATGAATTTACTTTTATAAAACCAAAGTTTTTGAAACAAGCTGTCATGCTACTATGGGCTTCCTCTTCCAGTATGAATGAAGGGACAACAATGGAGAAGTCACAATATTGACCAGACTCAGAGTCATACATGACACATGAAATAACTGTGTGAAACATCCTCACCTATATATAAAGAAAGTGCTTGGGTTCCAGCATGAAAGATAAATGACTCAGTGAAACTGATGAGGAAAAGGATACAAGGCAAGGGCATAACCTAGGGAGGATGATTCTATTTATATCGGTGGATTTTCCTATGCTGCCCTGGAACACCCCAATGAAGAGATGTTATCACGGTAGAATAAATGAAGCTTGGAACTGGGAGGCACTTCCTCAATTGCATTTGAAAAATTTAGCCTTCTAATTCCATCCAGGTACTAGTCTCAGAAAAGTCTGGGGGTTCATAAAACAGAAGTGACACAACCAATATAAAATTTAAATAGTAAATTAAAACAGTATACATGTGGGAAAAGCAAGAAAGTAAATAAATATTAAAAGTGTATCTATAAGGATGCTCAAGTCTCAGCACATGCATCAGAACCTCCTATATAAACATAAGGCAAACAAAGACAAAAGTTTCTAAAATTAGATGAAAATCCCAACAATATCCTGTTTCTAAAAGGTATAGTTAAAAGTAGAACACAAAATGGTTGAAAATGATGGTATAGAAAAATCTGTGAGGAACATATAAGCCAAAATTTTTTCCATTAGAAAAATATATTCTTTGAGCATGGTGCAATGAAACCCCACCAATAAATAAATAAATAAATAAAAAAGATTCAGTAAACAAAATGGAGATCAAAGAGAGTTCATCTGATTATATTGGTTCTAGCCAGATAATCCAGGATAATCTCCCCATTTTAAGGTCAATAAGCCTTAATTAAATCTGCAAAGTCCATTGTGTCCTGTAACAAGGCATTTTCGTGGACAGGAAAAGAGACTGAGAAGGTCATGGAGGCCAAAATCCTGCCATGTCCATATGGGCCACCAGACTCTATATCATTGTTAGCCTTCCAAAATTTTTCATCAAAAGTTTCAGATCCTCTCTCGTTAGTGTTAGATGTTTCTGCTGTCATATATTGTTACTTCTTTCATATCTTATATCTTAAAAATGTTTATCTTTTAATTTTATATGTTCCCCTGCTTTTCTTGCTTCAGAGGTAAGAATCAGGTCTTATTTTTGCAGCATCTGCAATACTCTGTTTTGTGCACCATGTCTGTTCAGTGTTTGCATGACAGGAGCCAATGGTGCATATTAGGCTATGACAAAGTAGAATTGTGTTCAAAAGACATTGTTACTACTTCTTAATGGAGAAAGTGATTATAGGATGTATAAGTTATTTAAACATTTAGAGTTGTCTATACTCAATCAAAACATGGGGATAATGCCAGGACAATGCCACCTCTCCCTAATTATAAAGTACCTTTAATAAACAGGAAAACAGATATAGTAAGTCTTTCCTTAAATAATCATTTTGTTAATATATTCTAATTTTCAAACCATGTGCTTCTTTATGAATATATAGTGATAAACAAGACAGTCTCTTTCCTTATGAAACTCATGGTCTAAGAAGGATAAATATGCATTTAAACTAGAAACTTTATGAGTTTCTTTAATGCCAAGTATATAAGCAAACTTGATTCTCTTTGAAAGTTGGTGAGCCATGAATACAAAATACTAGTGAGCTCCATGTACAGCTTGCAAACTGGCTTGGCATAGTGCCACATACCTGCAATCCCAGAACTCAGAAGACTGAGGCAGAAGGATTGCAAGTTCAAGGCCAGCCTAGGCAATATAGTGAGACCCTATGTCAAAATAAGAAAAAGGGGCTGGGGATGTAACTCAGTGGGTCACACCTGAGTCTCCTGGGAGGCGTCCCCTGTGCCACAAAAAATATAAATGAGAGAGAGACAGAGACAACATATTACTAGCTTTCTAACAATATCTCTAAGGGATGCCTATATAATCTGATATATGCCAGATTGTTCTTGGGCCTATCAAGTGTTAATTTAGTGATCTTACGCTAATCTCTGGGACTCTTCAACGTAAAGAACTGGGAATATTATGGGGAAATATAGATAATTGGGACAAATACAAAGCTTCAATTTCTCTTATTTTATACTGCTCAGTGGATTTTTATTCCTTCTGCAACACTTCCAACAAACTAAACCCTTCAAACAACCAAAATAAACTCATACTATTAAAGCCAAGAGCTTAAGTTAGACAGAAAGTACTAGAGGATCTTGTGGACTTCCAACTCCAGGTATTCTAAGCTCTACTGAAATTTTATTTAATGTGACCCTCAGGTTTATTTATTTATATTTGAGAATCTGCTTAAGAGGCATCCTTTTGAAAAATGTTGCTGTATTTACTGAAACTATATTTACTAAAAAACTGAAGTTACAGATAAGAATCCCCCATATGTCCTTAGAATTTGTTGTCAGGAAAATAGATATTTGGTAGCTTAAATTGTTTGCATCTTTGAAAAAATGATACAATATTATTCATTGGAACCCCTTCTTGCATAGGCTATTAGCTGACATATCCATTTCTATTCTTTGTTTATTCCAGATTATACCTTGATTTCTCTCTCCTCTTAAAACTTGTATATCTGCATATATTTGCATGTGTGTTTTACTTATTTTTAAAAATTCAATTTACTTTTAACTGATACAAAAATCACAAAATAGCACATATTAACGGGGTAATTAGCCATTTTAAATTGTGTATACATGTATAAAGTTTAAATAAGACTAAACATGTGTATTTCTTCAAGAAACTTATTTCTATAATTTTATATGGTAAACACTTTCAAAATTCTTCCTTCTAGATTTTTGAAATTTCCTGTCCACTATTGTTATCTATAGTCATAGTACTATACACTAGCACACCAGAGCTTCTTGCATCTCTTTAAATGTGCCTGTCAATCAAACTATGCCCAGAGTCAGTCACTGTCGGAATCACCAAGGACAGATTAGTCTCCGGTTCTTATACCTGTCTGTGGCTATCAATGCCCCCAAAGCTCTGTCAAACCCTAAGCCCAAAGACCATTGAGATCGGCACAAAACTATGATAGGACCAAGGTCACAATGCTATATGGTTTGCCTACTGATCAAGTGAACACATGGCCTAAGAGCACTTTAACCAGCCAAAGGTAATACACTTGGGACTAGAAGTCCAATAGACTAGGGCTTCATTTTCTCTTCTTGGTTCTGGGGCTATCTCAGAAGTTCCACATGCACCATTGGCCATGGGATGGGGGCCATTACCTAGTGTTAGGCTTATTAACCATTTAACCAGCCTGGTACTTATTTCCAAGGCAAAGCCATGTCCAAACTACCTACTCTCAGGAAATGGAATACTTCCACATGTTATGGTGACCAAGGTTGGGGTCATATTGGTGAAGGCAGTTCCTTAACCACAAAGTTTGACACTAAATTGGGTTTTGCCTGAGTCTCATAGGTTCTAGGACTTGAGTATTTCTGAGGATGCATCTGGACAACTACAACTGAAGATGATGCAGACTTAAACACAAGTCTATCTCATTAGGGTGCAAATTACTCTGCCTGGTGCCAGGGCTGGTCAAGAGGTTCCATCTATGAGCACTGGCCTGGAGATAACTGTGCTGTCTGAGATTGAGCAATGGGTAGTGGAGACACTCCCTTGGCCACCAACCTGACAATAAAGTGGGTCACACCTGAGACTCAGAGCTGGAGGGAACTACATTATCTCAGTGGATGGGGTATTCCTAGCTACTCTAAGCCTGGTAATGATGCAAGTCAAGATCTGAGTCTTTTGTACTGGCATAGATATCCAACTGATGCCACTGCAGGTTTAGTAGTTTCATTGTAAGCTCTGATGTGGATATTGAAGCCTTGGTTTCTGCCTGGTATAGAGTCTCATGGCAGGCCTGTGTCTGTCCTCCAATGCAATGTCCTATCCTAGGTTTTGTATTCTGTTCCCAACATCCTTGCTGCCTGGCTAATGTGGTTCCAGTGGTTCAGTATGTCTATATTGGCTTGATAGGAGGTGTGGTGGGGCTTTTCCCAGCACTAGATCTTATCATGGTTTTCCTGGTACTGAGTTACGATTACAAGGCCTAGACTTAATTCCCTGCCCCTGTCCCAAGTGGAGTAGAGAGGTTCCAGACTGCTTGAAATTGAGAAAATAGTGAAACCAGAAAGTGTTTCCTTCCCACCTTCTACAATGTATCTCTTCTTATTATACTAACGACAGGCAATACAATTTCTTATCTGGTATCCTCAGTTCTTGTGAAATTAGCTCAGATAATGAACAGATGTCTAAACTGGTGTATTTGTGGGCTGGAGTTTCTTATTCAGCTGCCATCTTGACCCACCTCTAATACCTTAATTCATCAACAGTTGTCTCATAATGTCAAAATTATTAAGTAGAAACTGAATGTATTTTGAGTGTTTTTTGCATGATAAATTTGACCAAAACAGAGAAAATATAATCAGAAAATATTTCCATACTCTTCCCTAACTAGCATTTCTAAAGCTTCACTACTCTGAGCTAAAAACTACATGGTTAAAAATATTGCTCATATGTTCTCTGAACAGTATACGCCTGGATACCAACCTCTAAATAGTTTCATAATTAGTAGAATATGTGGTAGGATAAGATAATTAATAGAATATGTGGTAGGACAAATAAAATCAATAAATAATACTGATTTTATTTAATTACCTCAGTCATTCAAAATTAGACTTACTAGTTTCCAGAAATCTACAAGCTTATGAAAATTAAACTAATTAATTTAGAAGATAACATGCACAAAACTCATGTTATAAGAAAACTTTCTCACAATTTCAAAATGTTTCTTTTTGCTGTTTGGAGGACATATGATATTGAGGGTTGCCCAGATGTGAATAGTTATGGTTATGTAGCTTTCTTGGGCACTCTGCTTCAGAAAGAAAGAGCTAGGGGACTAAGGACTTATCTTTTGTTCTAAGTATTCTTAGTTTTCTGTGATGTGCCTGGTAGGATTATAACATACACATGCCTGCCGCATGGCAGAGAGAATATCTGCCTCTCGATATAATGTTACACAAGGGGCTGCCCATGTGATAAATTGCAAAGCAGATGAATTACAATAGTAGGTTAGTATATTGTATTCTATTCCCAGAATACAATACATTTTTCATATAATCCTATGTATTTATGGACACTGTGTGTGTGTTTTTTAATAAATCACCAAGTTCTCCTTTATGCAGTGGATTCTAGAAAGCATAAAGTCAAAGATGGGTCCTACCCATAGCAGTTGTATGTTTAGAAATTTTAACTAAAATTTTAACCTCATATTTTATGTCATTTTCTTAACATGTTTGCTTTTCTCTATTTTGAATACCACTTCTGTGATAGCTTATTTATATCTAATTTTATTTTTGTTAAATATATCTGTACAAAATCAGGGTGAAAATTAATAAATTGTCTTGAAAAGTCACTAAACTTTTTGTTATTTGTATTTTGATTTTATAAAGTGGAGATAGTAATGGCTTCATTCACTTACCTATGCAAGAATGGAAGACCATTATGGAAAAAAAAATCATGAAAAAGAATATGTTTCTTGCTTACTTCAAAGTGTTTATCTTCTAACCAATAGTAAGCTTATAAATAAAATAAGGTATAATTTCACAGGATAAGTTAATGATGTGAATCATATTTCATAATTCCTTTGTAACCCAGACACTAACATCTCTCCATTTTCATCTAAGTTAGACTTTCTTGTTGATGGATTTCATATGTTGACAAGATCTTCCCTGGAACTTTTTACTTTTAACCATCTATCACTGTTTCTATGGTGATTCCTAGGATACTAATGACACAAAATGCACCAGTTTCCCATTTACTAATGAGAACAACTCTCAGATGCAGCACAGGTGTTTTTCAGAAATGGAGATCAATTTGTAGTGGGTCATTCATTAGTACATCTAACTTCCTAAGAAATAAATTTAGATAGATTAAAGATTTAGTCGTTACTAGGGGTAGATTTTTTCTTACATTGTATGAACATAAATAGCCAGTATAATGTAGGAGTTGAACCAATAGTCATATACTTCATATTAATATAAAACATAATAGATATTTGATTCTCTCCCTCTTTGAGCTGAGAAGAAAACAGGGTGACTATTGTTCTGACATCACTACTTATTTATTTATTCATTTTATATTTATTCTTTAGATGTAGTTGGACACAAATATATTGTACCTTTATTTGTATTTATTTTTATGTGGTGCTGAGGATCAAACCCAGGGCCTCACACATACTAGGCAAGCACTCTACCACTGAGCCACAACCGCAGCCCCTGACACCACTATTTATACTATGAGTTTGTTTGTATCATTCATGCAACAATGCATTATATGTAAATCATCAAGAAAATGATTCTTCCTTAGAAAAGAATTTCAGGAGGCATCACAATACCAGACCATAAATTATACTTCAGAGCTATAGTAACAAAAACAGCATGGTAGTGGCACAAAAGCAGGCATGAAGACCAAAGGAATAGAAGACATAGATACATACCCACATTAGTTATCACATACTAGACAAAGGTACCAAAAACATACATTGGAGAAAAGACAGCCTCTTCAACAAGTGGTGCTGGGAGAATTGGAAATCCATATGCAGCAAAATGAAACCAAAACCCTCTCTCTCACCCTGCACAAAACTCAACTCAAGGTAGATCAAGGACCTAGGCATTAGATCAGAGACCCTGTGCCTACTAGAAGAAAATGTATGTATATATATATATAATTTTTTAAAGTGTTTATGATTAAAAAAATAAAAGAATTATGGTTGGCATATTTATCACCGTAGCTCTCTGAGTTTCACAGGATTATATGAAAAATATCTAATATATTCACCTCTTAAAACAAGTATATTTGAGTAAAATTTGAATTAAATATTGGAAACACATGCAAAATGTTCCCAGAGAATTTGAACATGAAATTCAGAACATAGCACTTTGAATCATTAAGAATGTGGCCACTGGGGCTGGGGTTGTGGCTCAGTGGTAGAGTCCTTAGCCTAGAATGTATGAGGCACTGGGTTTTATCCTCAGCACCACATAAAAGCAAATAAAATAATGGTACTGAGTCCATCTACAACTGAAAATATTTTAAAAAAAGTAATGTATCCACTGTATGCCTACCTCTTCTGTGGTCATCTTTTTTATCTTTCCAAATGCTTCAGTTTTACATCATTTCTAATATCTCTTATATATACAATTATATCATCTGTAGCATGACTCTTATATATTCTTGTCTCATTATGCTCTGGAGACTACACATAATCCTTCTTTATTGGATATCTCTGAGTCTGATGTGAATGGTAATAACTGAATTGCAGAGTTTGAAGAACAGTGAATGTCCATCCATCAAAACAGGAGACAATGAATAAAATAACTCCTGAGTGAATTCTGATCACATGAGGATGAGTACCCAAACAGAATACAAAAATGTACTAAAAATATATAGTAGCAGACAGTACATTGATAATTATATTCCAACTTGTTGTGAAGATGGGCATTCTCTCTCTTGGGTCCTGCCACTTGGTACTAATAAAACAGTCAGAGCAGTAAGCACTCTCTGGAAGCTCACACTGGAGTATTCCTGCTTGTCAATCCTTGCTGCCTTCTGTGTTCATTAGACTTCAGGAAACAAATACAAAGAAATAAAATGCTTTCAGATAGCCTCCCACTTTGCCATTTGAAATCTATATGTTTCAATCACTTTCCTCTATCTGTCTGCATCAGCTGACATCTAGTGCCATGAATGGGAGCAGATGCAGTAACAAATTGAGAAAAAACATCCCAATAAAACTCTTGGCATTTACTCTGGGCTGCCTGTGCTGTGGGCCATAGCAGATGGCAGTGTCTCTGCCTAGATTTTTTAACTATTTAAGGAGGTCCAAAAGAAATTTGGTGGACAAAGATACACCAGGTACTTATCAAGGCATGCATTCATCCTGCTTTTTTGGTGTACAGTGCACATTTGAAGACATGCAGATATCCATTACTTTTTGCTTTCATCCTAATATGTTGTCAAATGATTAAAATCATCCACCTTCTGGTTGTTACCATAAAATCAACAACCCAGAGTGGAAAGGTTTTATTTGACAACTGCTTTACTAAAAGATCTATGAAAAATAATAAGGACAAGTACTTTTTTATACTCATAAAAAGGCAGTGAAGAAAACTGCAAAAGTCACTTTTATTTATTGACAAGGGCAAGAAAATATAGGCATAAAAAGCAAACCAACCACAAACAGAATGGATATCACTACACATTCTTCATGTTTATGCATCATGTAATGAAAAAGTCTTTCCAGAAATACAAACTGTAAATACATCTCAGAGAAAAATGGAAATGAGAAAAAAATCTAAGATATTATTTTGTATAAGGATCACACTTTTTTCCTTGCCTTTATCTTATCTTCTTTCCCATCAATGAGAAAAGTCACCATAGAAGAAGTGACAGTAAATCTTTCTGGGGGTTCAGGTTAATACAAAAGATGAGATTTATTAATGACAGTGTTGAAACAAAGATACTAAGATGGCAGGCATTTAGGTGAGCTCAGGTGTAGGTCAAACTTTTCCAAAGCAAAATAAATCCAATGGCATAGAACTGAAAAATATCCTGACTATTGGGCTATTGTGGTTGATAATATCAAAAAGTACAATTTCAAGGGGTAAAACCAATTTTTCTTTCCTTTTTTATTTTTGAAGTCTATTACCATGGTGATAGTATCATAGTATGTGAATGTCTAAAGCATATCAATTGAATTCTTTATTTGAAGCTTTTGTGTATTAATTATACCTCAATAAATCTGTTTTTGTAAAGACAAATTTTCCTAGGTAATCCACAAATCATTACAGTAAGGATTCTGTTTTCATGACAAAGGTATTACTATGTTTTTTTTTTATTATTAAAATTAATTTATGTCTTAATTAATTAACCAGGATATTAAATCCAAATTAGTAACACAATATACTGTCTTCTTCAAAGATTTATGACATTTCCTTGTAAGTGGATGGTTCTGGAGGATATCATGCTAAGTAAAATAAGCCAATGCCCAAAAAACAAAAGCCAAATGTTCTCTCTGATATGCAGAAGCTATCCCACAATAAGAAGAGGAGGGTTAAAACAAAAGTTCAGTGGATTATACAAAGGGGAATGAAGGAGAAGGGATAGAAATAGGAAAGATAATGGAATGAGTCTGACTTAACTTTCCTATGTACATATGTGAATACAACAGGCTTATAAAATCACAAGCTAATTTATATCACGGATTCATGTTTTAATATGCATTTCAAGAACTGAATTTTCAATAAAGTTACAACTTCAAGAAAGAGATTAATGATTAAGTAAATTCAAAACGTTTTGGAAGATGGGGTGAAAAACACCTTTAGATGAATTAAATATAACTAAATTTTAATTCTGCCCCAAAATGCCAGTAATATATATGATCAAAATATATTCTAAACTAAACATATTCCGCTAAATGAAGCTTTGTACCTATTACACCATATAGTGATGAGAGTTAATAATAATGCATTGTATGCAGTCTCCATCAAAATACCAATGACATTCTTCACAGAACTGAAAAAAAAAAAAGTTCTTAAATTAATTTGGAAGAATAAGAGACCCAGAATTGCCAAAGCAATTCTCAATAAGAAAAGTGATGCTTAAAGGCATCACAATACCTGATTCTCAATTTATACTACAGAGCTACAATAGCGAAACTAGCATGGTATTGGCATAAAAACAGGCATGAAGACAAATGAATAGAATAGAAGACACAAACACAAACCCATATGCTAATAGCCACCTGATACTTGACAAAAATGCCAAAAATATATGTTGGGGAAAAGACAGCCTTTTTGACAAATGGTGCATGGAAAACTAGATATCCACGTGTATAAGAATTAAATTAGATCCCTATCTTTCATCCTGAAAAAAATATCAATTCAAAAGGGATCAAAGACTTAAGATTAGAGTGGAAATCATGTAACTACTACAAGAAAACACAAGGCCAACATTCCATCATATTGGCACAAGCACTGACTTACATAACAAGACCCAAAAGCATGAGAAATAAAACTAAGAATTAATAAGTGAGACAACATCAAATTAAAAAGTTCTTCACAGCAAAGGAAACAGGAATGTGAATAGAGAGGCTACAGAATGGGGAGAAGAAAAACCTTTCAAGCTGTCAACTATTCCTCTGATAGAGGAAATACATATTCAAAAAGCTTAACACCATAAAAACAAATAACCCAATCAATAAATGGGCAAATGAACTAAAGAAACATTTTTCAAAAGAAGAAAAAAATGGCCGACAAATATGTGAAAAAAAGTTCAACATTTCTAACAATCAAGTGAATACAAATCAAAGCAACATTAAGGTTTCATCTCACTTCAATCAGATTGGCAATCATCAAGAATAGGAATAAAAAGAAATGCTGGTGAGGTTGTCAGAAAAAGAAAAGTACATTTAAATATTGTTGGTGGGATGGCACATTAGTAAAACCACTCTAGAAAACAGAGTGGAAAGTCCTTGAAATAATGGAACTACCATATGACCCAGCTATCCCACTCCATGGTATTTATCCAGAAGTACTAAAATCAGCTCACTATAGTGATACAACCACATTAATGTTCATACCATTACAACTCACAATAGTCAAGTTATGAAACCAACCTAGATGCCCTTCAACAGATGAATGGATAAAGAAAATATCACACACACACACACACACACACACACACACGTGTGTGTGTGTCTGTGTGTGTGTGTGTGTGTGAAAGAGAGAGAGAGAGAGAGAGAGAGAGAGAGAGAGAGAGAGAGAGAGAGTTTAATTACCCATAAAGAAGAATAAAAGTATGGTATTTTCCATTAAATGGATGGAACTAGAACTAGAGAACATCTTGCTAAATTGAATGTTCTCTTTCATATGTGGAATCTAGAGCAAAGTTAGGGGGAAAATCAGGTGATCTGATATAAAAACAGAGGGAAGATCAGCAGAGTATGAGATTGAGGGGGGCAGGGAGGGAAGAGGGCCAGGAAATGGGAAGAAATGCAGAATCAATTTGACAAAATTAACACTCATAAATCAATTGTGTTCATATACTTCAACGACAAATCAGCTAACAGAGAAATTAGGAAAAGTATCCCCTTTACAATAGCCTCAAAACTAAAATACTTGGGAATCAATCTAGCAAAAGAAGTGAAAGACCTCTACAATGAAAACTACAGAATACTAAAGAAGAAATTAAAACCTTAGGAGATGGAAAGACCTCTCATGTTCATGGATCTGGAAAGACCTCCCATGTTAGTGGATAGGCAAAATTAATATTGTTAAAATATATATGCTTCCAAAGTCACTATAAAGATTCAATGCAGTTCCCACCAAAATCTTAATGATGTTCTAAATAGACAAAGAAAAAGCAGTCATGAAATTAATTTGGAAAAATAGGAAACCCAGGATAAATAAATCCTTACAAAAACAATCCTTACAAATGCAAAGCAGGAGACATCACAACTCCAGACCTTAAATTATACTATAGAGCTATAGTAACAAAAACAGCATGATATTGGCACCAAAACAGGAAAGAAGACCAATGGAACAGAATAGATGACACAGAAACAAACCCACAAATATATAGGTGTCTCATACTAGACAAAGACCCCATTAAACATGTATTGGAGAAAAAAGATAGCCTCTTCAACAAATGGTGCTAAGAAAACTGGAATGCAATATGTAACAAAATCAAATTTAACCCCTCTCTCTCATGCTGCAAAGAACTCAACTCAAAGTAGACCAAGGACTTAGGTATTAGACTAGAAATCCTTCACCTGCTATAAGAAAATGTAAGTACAACACTCCAATATATCAGCTCAGAAACTGACTTCCTCCTAAAGCACAAGAAGTAAAGATCAATAATCAAAAAATATGATGACATCAAACTAAAAAGCTTCTTCACAAAAAAAGGAAACCATCAAGAGCATGAAGAGAGCCTACAGAATGGGAGAAAAATCTTTGCTACCTGCACCACAGATAAGGCATTAATCTCCAGGATATATAAAAATGGGGCTGGGTTGTGGCTCACCAGTAGAGGCTTGCCTCTCATGTGTGAAGCACTGGGTTTGTTCATACACATAAATGAATAAAATGAAGGTCCATAAACAACTAATAAAAAACTCAAAAAATTTAACACAAAGAAACAAAATAACCATAATAATAGACTTGATTAGTTGAGTCTATTTTAAGTCCTTGAAACCCATTTAGCATAATTGGTCACTGTCCTCTAAGTCACAAAAGTTGATTATAGCAGCACCTAGATTTAGTTACAAGGACAATGCTTTTACTCATTTCTGAATACCCCCACTTGGTAACTTCTGAGATAACAGATTTAAATTGTTCATCATCTTCCATTTAGAAACAATAACCACTTACTTTAGAGAAAATCAGATTCTTAATCATCACACCATCCTTTTTAGTATGGGCTTTGTAAAGCACAACTATGGGGGCTGTGTCAGTCAGTATCATAATCATCTTTTGTGCAGTGCTCTTGTTTCCATAGATACTATACTTTTATCATCATTTAATTACAAATGTTTTGCTTTAAAGTACTTTGAGCATTATCAGAATAACTTAGTAGCTAGTCTTATTTTGTATATATTTAAGTAATATTATAGTAAAATATTTGTCTCCAATAGCACCTGAGCTAGATTTTTCCACAGCCAATTTTGATAACTATCATGTTAGAGGCAAATTTCAGCAAAACTTTAGCAATTGCCTTTTACCATATGATCCACAGATATGGATGCTTATCTGATGGCTTTAATATTTTTCCATTCCCTTTTATCCACACTCAGAATATTTTAATTATTTATATCTGACCTCATTCCCTAAAGGATCTGAGTGTGTTTGTGTATATCTGTGTATCCAGGGATGTGTACAGAGTGTTTATCTAAACTGGACTGTAATTACTTGCTTTATATCTCTGTAACCAATTTTTTTTTCTTTAAGTCTTTGTGCTTATATTTTCTATTGTCCAGACATTTTCAAATATTAAGTTTTACAATGTAGTATGCCAGAATTTGACCTTCTCTTGGAGCAATGCATCATTTAGGTATACAGCCCGCACCTACTCCTTTCTCACATTTTCAATGCAAAGTAGTAGTACTAAAACAGTAGTACTTACTGGCAATGTAGTTATAACACTAAACTCAGGCAATGACATCATATGACAATATTCATTTGAAAGTGTGAAGCCAAGAAATTCAACAATCTCCAAGTTATAACATCTTTACAAATTCACTCTCTTCATTAATGGAATTTTCTAAGTGATTGTAATTCCTTATATCATTTTTCCAAAATATGTAACATCCTAAAACACAAATTAGTTCATTGCACGGATAAATATCAGTTGTTTAATTTGAACAAGAATGAATGCTAAAAGCCTTGATGGGATCTTTTTTTGATAGAGGCATATTCTACCTTAAGTACCGCATTGCCATTGTCACTAAGCACATAGATAATGTGGTAAAAGTCATTTCCCTCTTTGCATGTTCACTTAAAATTTAACAGAAAGCAGTACACTCAAAAATGGATATAAACATCTCATATAAATTGAGATATTCTCCTTGCATACAGCTATATATTTATCCAAATGATTCCAGTTTGGCAGGAACATTCTCAAATCAAGGAGCATTTTATAGATGATCATGTAAAACTGTTTGCTTTGATTCCAAAGATTCGTGAGCACATGCCCAAAGTATATTCCTCAGAAATACAGTTTTTTTTGAATCTCACTTGGTTCCATGAAATGCCAATTTCTGTCAGTTAGGCTAGGCCGTATTAAGAAAAGCAATTACATCTGTTATTATAGAACTTTTGAAAGTGTTATGTGATAAGTGTATTGTGCATCCTTCAAGAGCAGGGTGTAGTATTTCCCAAGTTTATTTAGCCATAAAACATTAAAATATTTCTATTATTGTTTTATCGTAATCTATTTTGAATATCATGGTTCTAAAACAATGCCACTATAGCTAACAAAAGCTTAATTAGTATATAGCAACCAAAAATGGTTTTATTAGCTATATGTAGTTAGGGATGTGGCTCAGTAGTAGAACATTTGCCAAGCATGCATTAAACCCTTAGTCTAATCCCCAGCATTGCAAAAATAATTTTAAAAACATTAAATAAATATGATCTGGCACAATCAGCTTAATCTTCTTCAAGTCTCATTTTGTACTTCTGAAAATGTGGATAATAATTGGAAATATCTAACAGGGTTGTTAAGGAGACTAAATATGGTTTTTGTAAAAAGGTAGGAATCAGTTTTAGTACTGTTTCTCATACCTAATTTTATTACATACTTTTTCTTCATTGCATCACAAATTCATCTGCTCATTTGAGTAACTGCTAAATGTTTGAAAGATGCCAATGAAAAAATTCATTTATCCATTCAATCATTCAATGAATAATTTTTGAAAACCTACTAAGCATTAGCCACTACAGATCTTGTAGAAATTGAAAAATGCATATGAAACTGAGTCTGTGTCTTTGAGATACTCTACAGCTTCTTATGGGAGAGAACCATGGAAACAAAACAGTGTCAGAACATGAAATTCAGTAATGTATAGAATGTATATAGAAAGAGGTGTGATAAGCTATCTGGGAGGAAAGTGAGACAGACATGACTTTTTGGAGCTGGTGACTGATCCTAAATAGGAAAGATGATTCAGAAGGCTGAATGTAAGGAATGTGGGACTAGGAGGGCATTCTAAGCTCAGGTGACACAGCATGGTGTGACAAATTTTAGTTTGCTATTTCTGTAGCACAGGGTATAAGGAAAATAATGGCATATTTGCCTTGCTTTACATTTATTCTTACCTGACAAGTTTGTTAATTCATACATCAACTCTGTAAGTAATAAAAATAAAAATTAACTTTTATTGAGTACTTACTATGTGCCAGGCACTATTATAAGAATTTTTCATTTAATAACTCATTTAATTCTCTCAAGTTTCTCACAAAGATTTGCATAAAATGACTTTTCAAAAAAGAAAATGAAGCCATGAAGCTGTTACATGATTTATCCAAGGCCATGAAGGCAGTCAATGACAAAGTGGGAATGGGATCCAAAGCCTATAGTTTTTAAAAATAACATACATTACTTGCACAAACTGATGGTATTCATTGTGACATTTTCTATATGAATTCACTATGCATTGATCATGTCCACCCTCTCTCTCTTGCCTCTCCCAACTCCTTCCTTTTCCTGAATTGAATTGAATGGTTCCTCTTCTGCTTTCAGATCACTTTTTTTTTTTTTTTTTGGTAGAAAGAGCATACAATCCTTGTCTGGGTCTGACTTATTTCACTTAATATGATGTTCTACAATTTCATCCACTTTCCTGAAATTTTATAATTTCATTCTTTATGGTTGGTTCAAACTCTATTGTGTATATACACCATATATTCATTATGTCCATTTGTTGATGTGTACCTGGGCTGATTTCTATCTTGGATACTGTGAACAGTGCCTCAATAAACACGAGTGTGCAGTTATCTCTTTTGTATGCCACTGAATTTTAGATATACATCCAGGAGTGGGATAGCTGAATCATATGGTAGGTGTCTTTTTAGCTTTTTGAAGAGCCTTCATACTCTTTTCCATAGTGGCTGTACTAATTTACATTACTACCAACAGTGTATAAGGGTTCCATTTTTTTTCAATCATTGCTAGCATTTGCTATTTACTTATCAATTTTTATAATAACTACTAAGTAAAGGAGATTGAATTTTATTGTAGTTAAATTTGCATTTCCCTGATAGCTAACAAATTGAGCATTTTTATAAAGTATTTATTGGCCATCTGTACTTCATTTGTTTCTGATCAGATCATTTGCCCATTGACTGATTGGATTACTTGTTTTTTTAAGTTTTTTATGACTCTACATATTAATCCTCTGTGAGAGGAATAGATGGAAAAAATTTTCCCCCATAGGTATTTTCTTTACTCCATTGATTGCTTTCTTGGCTGTACATAAAGAAGAAAAAGGAAAAAAAAAAAGCTTTTTAGTTTCATGCAATCCATTGTCAGTTTTGCTTTTTATTCTTGTCTGTTTGGAGTCCTATTATTAAAATCATTGCCTGAGCCAATATGTTGAAATGTTTTCCCCTATAAGTATTTTCAGACAGAGTTCTAGGTATTACATTAAGATCTTTGATCCATTTTATTTGATTTTTCTTCAAGGGGACAGTGGTCTAGTTTCAAACTACATGTGGATATCTGGTTTATCAAGAACCATTTCTTTCAGAGGCTACTTTTTCTCCAACTTATATTTTTTAGCATCTTTGTCAAGAATCTGGCTCAAGTGCATAAATTTATTTTCTGGTCCTCTATTCTGTTCCATGGATATATCTGTCTGTTTCTATCCCAAATCCATGCTATTTTTCTGACTATGGCTCTATAGTATGTTTAAAATCAGGTATTATATGCCTAAACTCTTATCACCATGGTATTATCTATCTCTTGTCAGTTTTCATCATAACATTTACTTCAACTTGTAATTATTTTCTTTCTTCTCTTGTTTTTATTAGATTTATATTTCTCCCACTACCACATAGGGTCTATACCTCTGTAGTTCAGATTTTTGTTTGTTTGAGAGAGAGTCTATGTGGCCTAGGCTGCTCTCAAACTCTGGGCTCAAGTGATCCTGCTTAATCAGCCTCCTGAGTAGGTAGGACTACAGGCATGAACCACCCTGACCCATTTTTTAATTTACTATTGAATCCTAAATCCTAGCATAGTTCTAAATATACTATAGGCATTCAGTAACTATGGTAAAAGAATTTCTATTTTGAAATATATGGAATATGGGAAAGGCAGAGAAGTTGAGCTCTTCTACCCAATGTTCTATAACTCAAGAATACTGAAGGCATAACTTGAATGCATTTTGTTCAAACAGAAAGTGCCTTTTCTACCAAAGTATTACTTGCTTATAAGATCTCAATACTTCCTGATCTCTAATCTTGCCCCAAATTAGAATCAATATCACAGATGATTGCTTTAATCATTTTGCTATTTTTTATGTGTGAAACAGGGGAGATTTCATTTTGTTTAGCTGTGCAATTTTCTGTTTCACATTATATATTTCTTTTAAGTCATGGGGTACCAAACCAGCAGGTCTTGCATGGAATTTTGAAGATGTATTTGGCTTGGTCAACACAGTAGTCTTTTAATTTTTTTTTTCCTTCAGCTCTCAAACTACCCCAAAGTCAACCATGTGGAATATTACCTGTAGAGGATACAGTTTTATTTTATTTCCATTTAGTTCAAGTTTCCAGATCTCTCTAGAAATAGCTTTTTTCTTTCATTTTTTATGATACTTTTATTAACCTTTCACATATTGACAATGGTTGTGATAAAGCAGTATATTCTGGAATATCAGTGACCTGCTTGAAATGATTGTACTTTCTTTTTTTTTTTTTTTAAAGAATTTTTTAATATTTATTTTTTAGTTATCGGCGGACACAACAACTTTGTATGTGGTGCTGAGGATCGAACCCGGGCGTGCACGCATGCCAGGCAAGCACGCTACTGCTTGAGCCACATCCTAGCCCAATTGTACTTTCTTTTGATTCTGCATCACAAGTCTTCATTTTATTTTTATGCTTTATATAACTTTATATACAGTACAGACAAGACTAAGGTAATATGACATGGTTTCTCTCAGAGAAAGGGCAGGCCTCCCCTCTACCTCCATTAGTGAGTATGAGGGCTTATCACAGGTTCCTTAGGGTGGCCTTCCAGCATGGGCTCTGACTCAGATCCATGTATTTCAAGGTCTTTAAATTGCCTACATGGTCCTCATTCAGCCAGAGATTAGGCCATTCTATCCTGCTTTATACCTGACATTTTAATAGATTTATTTCTAAAAAGAGTTCTTAGAAATGCTATAAAAGTGTACATAATTCTGATTCTTAAGTGTGTACAAAAGTATACGTGTATTCATGTGAACAGTGAGAAAAGTACAGTGGTTAATATGGCATGTGAGGTTGGGCTATCCAGATGTAATGTGTTGTTTCACTTGTTACAAGAAGCACAAATTTAATTCATAATTTGAAAAATCTTTGTTCAATAAAAATTAATTAAAACAAAGATAAATTTCCAAATAAACAAATGAAAAAATATTTTGCAATTTACTCAGTTATAATTAATAGAAATTATATATATTCAAGGCTCATGATGTGATGATTTGATGAAGTGTATACATTATGAAATGATTACAACAATCGAGTTAATTAGCACATAAAACACATAAAATCACCTTACATAATTGCTACTGGGTATATTTGTACTTGTGGTGAGAATACTTTATTATGTGCAAGTATTAAATTATTGTTAACTTGACTCAATATGCTATACATTAAATCCTAAGAATCGATTCATTTTATAAATTAAAGTGACCCTGATAATCACTTTTCTACTCTGTGCTTCATTGAGGTTATTATTTTTAGATTTCACATCCAAGTGAGATCATGCAATGTCTTTCTGTGTCTGACTTATTTTTCTTAACAGTATATCACTAAGGTTTATTTATGTTGTCACAAATGGCAGAATTTCTTTTGTATGGGTTAATAATGTTCCATTACATATATACTATATTTTATTTATTCAATCATTCATTTATGGACAATTAGGTGGACTCCATATTGTGAATAATGGTACTAGAACATAGATTGCAAATATCTCTCCAACATAATAATTTCATTTCTTTGGATAAATAGGAGTAGGATCACAGGGTCAAATATTAGTTATATTTTTTTATTATTTAGAAACCTCTGTAGAGTTTTCCACTATGTTTGTATTCATTTACATTTCTACCAACAGTATATGATGGTTCCATTTTCTTCACACCCTTGCCAGTATTTGCTATCTCTTGTCTTTTTGGTAATAGCCATCATAGCTGTGAGGTGATATCTTGTTGTGGTTTATATTGGCATCTTCCTCATAATCAGTGATGTTGAACACCTTCTCATATATACGTCGATCATTCGTATGTCTTATTTTGAGAAATATCTTTTCAGGCCTATTGGCAACTTTTTAATTAGGTTATTTGATTTTGATTTTTTTAGTTATTTTGTTCCTTATGTTTATCATATTAATCCTTATGTCTATCATATTAATCTCCTTACATATACGTGATATTCAAATATTTTCTTATATCACAGGTGGTTTTTTAATTTTATTGTTTCCTTTGCTGTGTAGAACTTTTTGTTTTACTTAGTCCCATTTATTTATTCTTATTTTTGTTGTTATCAAACAGATTATTGCAAACACCAGTGTTGAGATTTTTTCCTATGTTTTCTTCTAGGACTTTTATGGTTTGAAGCTTTATATTTAAGCCTTTGATAATTTTGAGGGTTTTTTGTTTGTTTGTTTGTTTGTTTGTTTGTTTTTGCACATGGTGAGAGCTGATTGTCTAATTTCATTATTTCACCTGTGGATATCCAGTTTTCTAAATAACATTTATTGAACAGGTTGGCCTTCCCCTATTGTGTTTCCTGGGGCCTTTGTTAAATATTCATTGATATTTTATGTATGGATTTAGTTCTGAGTTCTCAATTCTCCTCCATTACTCTGTTTCTTGCCAGCACCATACTGTTTTGATTACTATTGCCTTGCAATGTATTTTGAATCAGGATGTGAGATCACTTCAAATTCTTTCTTTCTCAATATGGCTTTACAGTGTTATCTGGTTTGGGTGTGAGGGTGATGCTGACCTTACAACATGACTTGGAATTTTTCCTTCCTCTTCAAATTTTGGAAGTGTTTATGAAGGGTTTGCAATAATTAATACTTAAATAGTTGTTAGAGTTCCCTAGTGAAGCAATCAGGTCATGTCCTTTTATTTGTTGGGAAGATTTTGATTACTGATTCATTCATTATTATTAATTATTGTTTTACTTACTTTTTTATTTATTCATGATTCAGTTGTGAAAAGTGTATGATTCTATGAAATTATTAATTTTTCCTTAGGTATTTCAGTTTGTTGGTATGTAATTATTCATGATAGTATCTCATAATTCTTTGAATTTCTGTGTTATCAATTGCAATGTTTTCTTTCTAAATTTATTTGAATCTTCTTTTTTTTCTCAGTATAACTAAAGGTATCTTAATTTTGTTTATCTTTTCTTTGGGTTTTTCTTTTAACCCTTTTCATTTTATTTCTCATCTTAATTTTTTTAGTTCCCAGAAGTATAAATTTACATTGTTTATATGAGATCTTTTTTCCTACTGTATGCATTTATGGCTATATGCTTTCCTCTTTCTTAAAAAATATTTTTTAGTTGTCAATAGACCTTTATTTTACTTATTTTTATGTGGTGCCAAGGACTGAACCCAGTGTCTCACACATGCTAGTCAAGCACTCTACCAGTGACCCATATCCCCAGCCCCTTAAGACTGCATTTTCTATGTCCCATAAGTTTTTGTATGTTGATTTTCTATATTCATCCTTATGATAAATTTTAACTTTTTTATCAATTACTTCTTGACCACTTGGTTATGCCAAACTATGTTATTTAATTTTAACACATTTGTGAATTTCCCAAAATTCTTCCTGGTTTTGATTTCATGTATCACTGAGGTTAAAAAGGACATTTTGTATTATTTAACATTTTGTTAAACTTGTTAAGTCTTGTTTTCTGGTCCAACATGATCTAACCACCAAAATGTTCCATGTGGACTAGAAAAGAATGTGTGTTCTGTTGTTGTGAAATGGAATATTCCATATATATTCCTTAGTCTCATTGGTTTACAATGTTATGAAGGTCTGCTGTTTCTAAGTAGAATTTGTCTCATTTCTCTATTTATTATTGAAAGTGGGGTAATGTACTCTACTATTACTGTATTGATGTCTATTTTTCCTTCAGTTGTAATAATTGTTTTTTTTTATATTTAAGTATTTCAAAGTTGGATATATAAATATCCATGATTATTATATCCTCATCATGAATTGACTTCTTTATTATTATATAATGAACTTCTTCTTGGAATGATTTTTTTAAATTTTTAATGGACATAATAATTGCACAAATCTATGGGATTCAAAGTGATGTTGTGATACATATTACATTGTGTAATGATCAGCATAATTAGTATATCCCTCAACTCAAATATGTATCACTTTTTGTGGAAAAAACTTTCAAATATACTCTTCTAGGTATTTTCAAATATATAATTCATAATTGTTAATTATAGTCACCCTACTGTGCCATAGAACACAAGAAATTATTCCTCCTATCTACCTGAAACTTATCCATTGACTAACCTCTCCCCATTCCCACTCCTATTCACTTTGCAGTCTCTAGTAACTACTATTCTACTCTATACTTCCATGAGATGAGCTTTTTCAAATTTTACAAAGAAGATCATGTGATGTTTGTCTTTCTGTGTGTGGCTTCTTTCATTTAGTACAATTATCTCCAGTTCCACCTGTGTTATTGCAAATAATAGAATTTCATGCTTTTCATGGCTGAATAATATTTTATTGTAAATACATATACCATGTTTTCTTTATTCATTCATGCATTGATATAAATTCAGTTTCAGTCTATATACTAGCTATCGTACAAGTGCTACAATTTTAAAAAAGCAGTGTAGATAGCTCTATGACATGCTCATTTCAGTTGCTTTAGATATATAACCAGTGGTGAGATTTCTGGGTCATATAGTAATTCCATTTTTTATTTTAAAATGACAAAAAAGCTTTGCCTACTATAAATATAACTACACCTGAGCATTTTGTTAAAACAGATGCATATAGTATATTTTATCCAATCCCTTCACTTTTAGCCTATGTCTATCCTTAAGTCTAAAGTCTCTTGTGGAAAGCATATTGTTGAATATCATTAGTTTTTAATTCATTCAGCTACTATGTCTTTTGACTGCAGAATTTAGTATATTTATATAAGGTAACTTTGATACTAATAAGCACTATTAACACCTTGTTAATTGTTTTATGACTATGTTGTAATTCCATTGTTCCTTTTTGCCTGTCTTGTATTCCTTTGTGGTTTTTCTTTTTTCTTTCTTTCTTTTTTTTTTTTGTGTGGGTGGGTACCAGAGATTGAGCCCAGGGGCACTTGACCACTGAGCCACATCCCCAGCCCTATTTTGTATTTTATTTAGAGACAGGGCCTCACCATTGCTGAAGCTGGCTTTGAACTGGCAATCCTCCTGCCTTAGCCTCCCAAGCCATTGGGATTATTGGCATGCACCACCACACCTGGTCCTTTGTGATTTTTATTTTATATTAACATGCTTTGATTCCTTTCTCTTTATGTATTGTGTATGTCATAGAAGTTGTATATGTAATAAATATAGCATTCTATTAAGCTGTTATCAAATTAACTTCAATTACATATGAATTCTATTTCTCCCACTGTAGGAGACCAAGCATGCATGTGACTGAGTCACACTCCCCAGCTGGGTGCTGAGGCACTCAGTCACAGAAATGTGGCAGAGCTTTCCTCACCCTTCTTGGGTTAGAGGGTCGGTGTCTCGGGCATGGGTGTGTCTTGCTACAGCCCCATGGGTGAAGCTATGCTCACCTGTTCCTTTGTAATATAACCCCTTGCCCTGTTTAGGATAGAATCTTCCATGGAAGTGCCTTGTGTGTGTCCCCTTCTCTTACTGTGCCATTGGGTGTGGCCTACCCAGGTGTCAGTCAACCTGCTGACAGTGGATATCATGAAGATAGACTCAGCCCCCTGAAACCTGACCCCTTGCTTCATTTGAATAGCTTCTCCTCAATATAAAAGGGGTCAGTGTGTGCTCTTGCTCTCTCTCTTCCTGGGGACCCTTAAGTCATAGGAGCCGTCACAGCGAGGACCCCAAACAAAAAGGTATTTGTGTCTCTTATTTTATGCAGCCCAGTTAGCCCACTTTCCCTGGAGTGACCCCTGAGGCTTTTTGTTGTGAGAACAAAAACCCGGCATCCCACAGACCACATTTTATGGTATTAATATCACACATATATCATGTATCCATTTGAAATTATTATAGCTATAATTATGTTTACTATTTTGTCTTTCAACTTTCATTTTAGACTTAAGTGATTTCTATACTACTTAAAATTGCACTACTAGAATAATCTGAATTGATTATGTATTTACATTTATCAGTGTATTTTATATTTTCCTATGTTTCCATTTTTGGCACTTTACATTCTTTTAATCAAACTGAAGAACTCCCTTACTAAAGGAGTCAGGTCTAGTGGTGATAAATTCTCAATTTTTTTTATCTGCAAATGTTATTTTCTGTCATTCATTTCTGAAAGAATTATTTTCTTGGTGTAGTACTTTTAGTTGACATTTTTTTTTCCTTTTAGTACTTTGAGTATATAATCTGTCTCCAAACTACCCTGCAAGGTTTTTGTTGTAAAATGTCTTAATTGTTCTGAAAGTTATATGTGGTTTTCTGCATGTGTGACTGTCTATTCTCTTGCTAAATTTCAATATTCTCTTTGTGTTTGACTTTTGACAATTTTATTATAACAAACCTGGGATTGTTCTTTAGGTTAAATTTGCTTAGAGTTCAGTGATTCACACAAGTGTAGATGTACATAGCATTCCCAAGGTTTGAGAAATTTTCTGCCATTAGTTCTTTTAATAAGCTTCTTGCCTCTCTCTTTCCTTGTGAAACTCCCAATAGTTCACATATTCATACTCCTGATGGTGTCCTAAATTCCCTTATGTTTTTTTTTTTTCAGTATTTTTCACTTTTTTTTTTCTTTTGGCTAATGGGATTATCTCCAGTTTCAATCAAGTGGTGTTGGAGCTGGGTCATATGGCTACAACTAAGTTTAAAGTAGGTTTCACAATTGGCAGCCCACTTACTAGCCACTTCAGTCAGCATCATGGATTTTGTTTGGTCTTGGGTGGACTGGATTCCCTTTATGACCTTGTCTATGCTGGGATAAGAGTCCACCTGAGTTTTCCCACTTGGAACTGTAGACAGAAGGCTTGTTTTCAGGTACATAAATAAGTGTGGCTTCCATTGGTTCCCAGGGAGAGATCTTAGTGTCACTGGGTGTGGTGTTAAAGAAATAGGCCTGGCCCTGGTCTTGGAATGAGATTTAGTTGAAAAGTCACAGGGTTGCTTCATGTTACACAGCTAAGACCAAGATCTGAAGGCCTGTTCTGGTGACACAGATGTGTATGTCTCCTGGTAAATTCCTAGATGTATGGATCCACTCACAGAATACACTCACAGACTTTAGCTAAGAGGATATCTACCTAACTTACAGGGATGCTTCATGGTCCATAACTAGGCCTGAGGTCAGGGTATCAGTCACTCAAGATACAGGTGGGCATGACTCACCTCAAGGCTCTTGGTGGAGACTTCTGGTGGCACAATAGGACTTGCAGCTGAGTCCACAAGGAAACAAAGCCATTTTCAGGTCTGTAGGTGAGACCCAGCCACAAATTTCCCACCTATGTGTGACCTGCCCTCACAAACAACATTCCTTGGTCTTGGGCTCTTCTGCAAATTAATAGACTCCTCCATAGTGCCACCAGAACACAATGGCACATTTGTCCAAGGATGGTTATAAATTAATGTTCCTATGGGGGTATTTGAGCAGGGGACCTCTTATTCTGCCATTTTACTGAATACAAATTAAAGCAAAAATTATAGTTTACTAGTCACTGAACTCTGAAAGCAGACTAATTTGCTAAAAATCAATTCACTGAAATTCAACCTATCAGTAATTCACCACATCAGTAGATTAAAGACAAGAATCACATGATTATCTCAATAGATACAGAAAAAGAATTTGACAAAATACAGCATCCCTTCATGTTCAAAACACTAGAAAAACTAGGGATAATACGAACATATCTCAACATTGTGAAAGCTATGCGTACTAAGCCCAAGGTCAACATCATTCTAAATGGAGAAAAATTGAAAACATTCCCTCTAAAAACTGGAAGAAAACAGGGATGCCTTCTTTCACCATTTCTATTCAGCATATGTATTGAAACTCTAGCTAGAGCAAATAGGCAAAAGAAAGAAATTAAATGGATACAGGGGCAAGGGTTGTAGCTCAGTGTTAGAGTGCTTGCTTAGAACTTGTGAGGCACAGCATTCAATCCTCACAATCACATTAAATAAATAAATAAATAAACAAATAAATAAATAAAAATATATTGTGTCCATCTACAACTTAAATAAATAAATGGACACAAATAGGAAAAGAGCTCAAAATGTCCCTATTTGCTAATGACATGATCCTATGTTTAGAAGGCCCAAAAAATATCCACCATAAAACTTTCTAGAACTCATAAATGAATTCAGCAAAGTAGCAGGATATAAAATAAGCATCCATAAATCAATTGTATTCCTATACACCAATGATGAATCAGGTGAAATAGAAATCAGGAAAATGATCAGACTCATAATAACCTCAAAAATTAAAAAACCTGGGGCTGGGGCTGTGGGGGGCGGGCGTTCAGTGGAAGAGTGCTTGCCTAGCATGTGTGTGGCACTGGGTTTTATTCTCAGCACCACATATAAATATATAAAATAAAGCTCTATAAATAACTAATAAAAATATTTTTTTTAAAAAGAAGACTGCATCTTCTTTAAAAAAAAAAAATAAATAAATGAAATACCTGGGAATCAATCTAACAAGAGAAGAAAGACCTCTACAATGAAAACTACAGAACACTAAAGAAAGAAATCAAAGAAATTCCAATGATGTTCTTTGTAGAAAAATCAGTCATGAAATTCATTTTGAAAAATAAGAGGGAAGAGTAGTCAAAGCAATCCTTAGTGAGAAAAATGAAGCAGGAGGCATCAAAATACCAGACCTTAAATTATTTAGGAAGACATAAATATGATAAATGACCATATGATTAATATTAGGGCTTCTAAACCTATGACAAAATAGTTTCCTTTTAGTTTTAGATGACAGAAGTCTGAAATAAGTTTCATTGAGCTAAAAATAAAGTCCAGCTTCAATGAGAAAGACTGATTCTTCACTTCCTAATTTCCTCTCCTAAAAACCATTGTGATTATGTTAGGTTCACCTCAATGATCTGAAGGATACTCCCCAGCTTGGGCAAATAGACAAAATTCATAGGTTTTGAGTATTAGAAACATATATAATCATTGGGGAAGGATAATTATTTAATACTACAACTTTATATCTATTAAGATTTTGAATTAAGTTTGAAAACCTTCCAACAAGAAAATCATAAGGAAGATTTTTCTTGATGAACGTGTCACAAATTCAGAAGGGAGGGGGCAAAACCAACACCAATCTTACATAAATATTTCTACCAAATGAAAGAAAGGGAAGTCACTGATAAGCAAATTGCATGGGGCTGAAATAATTCCATCAAAATATAATAAAGACATTTAAAAAACACTACAGACCAATATACCTAATTAATAAAAGAACATTTAAAATTACATAAGAAGGGGCTTGTAATTTAGCTCAGTGGTAGAGCAATTGCTTAGCATTCATAAATCCCTTGGTTTGATCCAAAACACCAAAAGAAGAAAAAAGGGTAAGAAAATCAAGTTCAAAAATACATTAAAGGACAAAAATTCACGAATAAATAAAGATTAGCCCATGAAAAGTAATGTTGGTTTAACATTCAAAAAGCAATTATTACATGTTGCTTTTGTATCTGATTTGTGCTGTGTTTATCAGCTCTAGGAGTCTTCTGGTGAGGTTTTTTTTGTTGTTGTTGTTTGTTTGTTTTGGCTCTTCTAAGTATAGGATCACATCATCTGCAAACTGATAATTTGGCATCATCCTTTCCTATTGTATCACTTTAAATTCCTTCTCTTGCTTAATTGCTCTGGCTAAAATTTCTACTATAGTGAATAGGAGAAGTAAGAGTGGATATCCTTATCTTGTTCCTGATTTTAAAGGAATTTCTCTTAGTTTTTTTTCTCTTTGTGGTATAATGTTGGCTTTGGGTTTGTCTATATATATATATATATATTCTTCTTTTAGACTGTTGAAGTAAGTTCCATCTACCCATAGTTGCTCCAGTATTTTTAACATGAATGGGTGCTAGATTTTTGTCCAAGGGCTTTTCTACATCTAATAAAATGACAATATGAGTTTTGTCCTTCTATTTTTGTAAGGAATTATGTCATAGATTTGCATATGTTAAACATTCCTTGCATCCCTAGAATGGAACCAATTCAATCATTATGTAGACTCTTCTTCATGTGTTTTGAATATGAATTTCCTATATTTTATTATAGATTTTTATATCTGTGTTCATCAGGAAAATTGGTCTGTGGTGTTTCTTTACTTGATGTGTCCCTTATCTGGTTTTAGTATGAATGTGATTCTGGCTTCATTGAATGAATTTGGAGTATCCCTTCCCTTTCTATTTCATCAAATAATTTGAGGTATACTGGCATTAATTTTTTTAAAGGTCTGGTAAAATTCAGCTGGGAATCCATCTAATTCTGGGGCTTTTCTTTGTTGGAAGTTTGTTTGTTTGTTTGTTTAATACTGTTTCAATGCCATTGCTTCATATCGATCAGTTTAGGTTCTGTACATACCCTTGGTTCACTTTTGGTAGGGTGTATGTGTCTATGGGTTCTTATTTTAGTTATTCATATTTTCCTTCTTTTTAGCTTAGCTACAGTTTTCTTAATGGTTGATCTATTCAAACATAACCCACAATGAAATGACACATGAAATAAATGACAGAAAAATGGAAAATTTACAAGAATGTGGAAGTTAAACAACATATTCTGAAACAACCAATTGATCAAAAGGTATCACAAGGAAAATTAGAAAATGCTTAAAAACAAGAAAATGAAAGTACATGTAGCAAAACTTATGAGATACAGCCAAAAGAGTGCTTAGAGGGAAATTGAGAGTTAAATAGTCCATATCAATGACCTAATGCACTATAAGTGCCTAGAAGAAAAAACAGCAATATAAACACAAAACTAGAAAAAAGAGGAAATAACAAATATCAAAGTGGAAATAAAGGAAAAAGGATGTAGAAAATAATAGGAAGAATCAATGAAAACAGAAGTGTGTTCTTTGAAATGAATCAATAGGTAATTTCTAATTTTTTCAATCAAAAATCATCTGAACTGATCAGCTCAGGATGCAGGTCTACCCATCAAAAATACAAAATTAATCATTTATATTGAACATATTCACCTTTCACTTTTTAAGAACCTAAAGTCTTTTATGATATGTAACTATACTCCAAAGAAATATATAGGATGGGAGGCTAGTTTAGCCCTAGGACTAGGAACTTTTAGAAGAGATGTGACAAATAATTTATTTTCTCATGCTCTTCTTAATAGTTTGGTAATTGCTTCTTGAAGAGATGAGTTAAGGCCCTATCCAATTTGAAACATAAGTGGTGCCGTAATTGATTAGCATAGCCTACCTTGAGTAAGGACTTGGTTTATGTGCTAACCTTGTTTTATAAATGGACAATTAAAATTCACAATAAAGTCTAGAGTATTGAAGTTCAATACCACAGTTCAAAAGTAAATACTAGTAAAATTCAGGTCATTTACTTTTGCTTTCAGTTATCCATTATTTTTTCCTACTTCCACAATTACCCTCTTTCTTCTTGCTCTTATTGCACTTTCCCAGGCAGAAACAAAATTTTATTCTGTTCTCCTGTCAATTCTTGCAGGCAGGTAACACATATTAGTTTCTTTCCTTTATTATTTAAATATTCATTAAGTATTATTCATGTTGTCAATACTGACTAAACACTGCAACATAAATAGCAGTTGCAATATCAAATATGATATCAATTTTTTATCTTAAAAAATGCGGAGACCAGATTTTGTCCCTCCCAATTTTTCTCTGTTTGCTTCTTTTTGATAAAAACTCTTTGAAATTGTTGGCGATGCTTGTCTCCATTTCTCTCCATTATATTTGTCTGTATTTCTCTTCTCTCATTGTCTTTGGAACAATCCTAACCAGACAAAATTCCACTGCACACTTCCAACGTTAAGGGGCTCTTCTCCTAATTCATTTTGCAAACACAATTACAAACACCTCCTTCACCAAAGATTTCCCTTATTTGATTTCTATCTCATATTGATATCACAGACTCCTGTATGGAATTAAAATCCTTTCTCTAGGTGGTTGTATTTAGTTTTATGTTTGCTTTGTTTTATTAAGTTTTTATATTACTTGGTATATGTAACTTACATACAATAATGTCCATGGATTTTTAGCATAGTTTTATGAACCCTGACAAATATGTAAACATTCCAAACCCCTATTCCAGTCAAAATACAGAATATTCCCATCACCTCCAACATTTTGTCATGCCTCTTCAGTCTATTCTATTTTTATCCTCCCTCTAAAATCTGATGTAAAGTCTAATGTAACTTACCTTTGAACATTCTAAAAATTCATACATAGAAATAATACACCTTCACTTTTCTGTGGTTTTCTTGTCTTAATAAATCATTTCTGATATTTTTCCATGATTTGTATGCCTCAGTGATTTACTCCTTCTTTTTGCTAGATAGAACTGTATTTTAAAAACCATGCATTCCCATGTTAATGGCTATTTTAATCATTCAAATTATTACGTTTTGTGAATACAATTGGTATGAAAACTTATGTTCAAGTCTTATATATACATTAGGTTTCATATTTCTTGTGTATGATGGGAATTGCTTACCCTATAGTAACCATGCTTAAGGTTTATATAAAATTTCCTATATTTCCAAAGCTGCTGAACCATTTTACATTACCACAGCAAAGCATAAAAGTTTCGATTGCTCTACATTTTCTCCAGTATTCCATATTGCTGGATTTGTTTATAATCATAGACATTCTACTAGATGTGTAGGAGTATTTCACTGCAGTTACCATTTCTATTTTGCTAATGTCTAATAATGTTGAACACATTTTCATATTTTTGTACCCAGACATTTATAAGCTGAGGCCCAGAACTCATCAGTGGCTAATCTGACTCTCTTACCTACTCCCGCTCTGAGCTCTTCAGTCTTCAGTCCAGGTTGAAATCTTGGATCTTATAACCCATCTTATGCTCCCTTATTTATGATGGACATACAGAAGAATACTTTCGGAACAATTGGACTATGAGTCAACGAAAGGGATGCAGCAGTAAGTGGAGGAAGAAATGGAGTTTAGAAGGGTTTTCTTTAAATGGTAGAACCTGAATATGTTTATAAGCTGAGAAGAATAGGATGCCAGGACAAGGAGAGAGAGACTGAATATGCAGGAAAAAAATAATTCATGAAGTTACTTTCTTCTATAAATACTGTAATACAATGGCTCTGGGAATGACTACAGAGCTCTTGTTACAGCAGTTCCAATATAAAACCAGCTGCAAGCCCATTAACATGGCATTTTAATGAAATAAGCATATAAGAAGGAATATATAAAGCAAATCTATTTAAAGATGGTTTGTTTGGAATGATGCCAGCATTAACTTAATATTAATTTTAAATGGTAGAAAAAGTAAAAGATTTTAAGGACTTTTAGAACTACTATTGTAGTTACCATAATATATTGCTTTGCCAAAAATATTCTGAAAACAGAGCAATTTAAGAAGCTATTTTGGAAAGTAATTGCAAAGATTTTCCATTAAAACAGTTTCATTTTCTCTTTTTCATTAAATCTCAAGTAAATCCATAGCCATACATAGAATATTGTTTATCGTATGACACGTCTCACAGCATAATAAAACCTTAGATGAGACTTTGGCACACAAAGAGAATTTAATTCCATTAAGAATTCTTACACTTCTTTCTTTAAAGTAAGATCTCAAATCATATTAATTTTGTGAATAATATCCCACTGACAGCTGCACAGCTGCCCATTCACTGTACAAACGATGAGATATTTTGCTTCAGCATTTCAAATCAGTCAAACAGGTGGTTAACCTTTTAACTCTCTTTTTCTTTTTTAAATGGAGCAAATCTAATAGCCATTCATGTCATGCAGAATGTCAGGAGCTACTCATAGGAACTTACCTTATCTTTTGCTCCCTCCTCCTCATTTTTAACCAGTCAGCAGTTCAAAGTTATGGTCTCTTGGAAGCTTACAGTTCTGTCACATTCAAGGATTAAATCTTCAGGGAATGATAAAAGAATAAAAAGTAGCTTTAGATTCCCTCTCAGGAAAAATGAAGACTTACATTAATACAGTATTTTGCATACAATTTTATGAAGATAAAAATTCATCCTGGAACTGCTAGGAGGTCACTTAAAAATTCTTATTGTATAATACTCACCTGACTTGTTCACCTGTTTATGATGGCAGTCCAGAATGAGAAAATACAGGGAAATAAAGGAAGCAATTATCAAAGACACAATAAATTATTTCATAAAAATAGAAGTATATGAATTTCTAGAGTGAAAGGGGCTGGCAAATGCCTAGCAAAAATAAAAATGACTAATTCTATCTGAATCGATGAGACATTAAAAAAGTTTAGGATACTAAAGATAAAGAGAAAAATCTTAAAACATACTGTAGAGAGTCAGGATGTTTCAGGCTGAAACAGAAAGAAAATCCTCACTCAGACCATTGAAATCATAATTACATTAATTGTCTTAATAAAAGCGACTTTAGAAGTAGGGTTAGGTTCTAGAAATAGTGTGATCAGTAACTCGGTTGAGGTGTTTAAAGACCCCACTTCTAACTGCCCCGTCCTTCTCCCTGTGTATCTCCTTAAGTCTGGTTAAAATCTGCATTTAAAATCAACACCAGTTATATCAGCCATCAAATGAACACAATTAACATTACATATACACTGGGTGTCTTATCTCTGTAATTAGAATTTCTACTGTGCAAGCAAAGGATAAGGACAGGTCCCCTTGTCTCTACATATGCATGTACTGCACCCTCACTGCTCTCTGAGGTATTGGCCCTACTCCTCCCTACTTCTACAAACCCTCATTTCTTCTTCCATAACAGACAGTTCAGCAATGTTCGCCACCCAGTGCCTCGGTTCCAGCTCTCAAGCATTCAGAAGCAGACATGAATATTCAGAAATGAAAAACTATAAAACAAAACAAAAACCTTAAATTATGCTGCATGCAGTGACACACACCTGTAATCTCAGTGGCTCAGGTGGTTGAGGCAGGAGGATCACAAGTTCAAAGTTGGCCTCAGCAATTTAGCAAGGCTCTAAGCAACTTAGTGACATCCTGTCTCTAAATAAAAATATAAATGTTGGGGATGTGGCTCAGTGTTAAGTGCTCCTGGGTTTGATCCCTGACACACAAACACACACACACACACACACACACACACACACACACAAAAAAAAAAAAAAAAAAAAAAAAAAACATTATATTTACACATGATAATATAAAAATATAAACACCTAATTAATGTCTTAATCACTGTTATTGGCATGTTTCATTTAATAGAAGAACTTAATGTTAATAAAATAGTATAGTTTGTCATAGTATAAAATAACAATTTTTTATACAATTCTTTGAGGTGAAATACTACCTCCAAGGATATAATCATATTTAAGGAATTACCTCCTCTTTTCAGATACAATAAATAACATAAAATTACAGTGAAAATTGGTCGATACGTTTAAAATATATTTTCTCAAAGTAAGCCAAAGAGGGAGTATACATGAAACAAGATTGGCCATGAAGCTGCAATAATATTTCATGGATTTAACTAATCTATTTTGACTAATTTTATGTATTTACTAATTTGAATAATAAAGAGCTTAAAATAAAACATATTGGTCATGAAGGATGCAAAGGTAAGAAAACAGTTATGAAGAAATCAGAACATGTATTAATAGAAATTCAAGAAATTGAAGAAAGGAGTATTGTTTTATTCAGCTTTCCTTTCCTTCTCTTCCAAATGAGCTGCCCATAGAGAGCGTCAGTGCACCATGCCCCTTCAGCTGTGCTCTGCTATGGAGGAGGCCTTCCTTATCCTATTTGGCTGTGGCTGGTGGGGAAAGCTTCCTGGAATTCAGTCAGAGATCCATTTTGCTTTTGCATTAAACTATGTCTTCTATTTTTGTAAGTAATAAATAATGACATTCTGGTTTCTAATCTGCTATTCTTTATTTCTAAATTTGTTCAGCATCCAGGTAGAAAACAAAGAAAAGGCTATTTATTGTACCCATTCAGAGGCCCCAATAGTATCTGTGTATTATTTATCATCATTCCATTAAATTTATTCACTGAAGGATCAGGTATTACAATACAACCATATTTCCTCTTATACAACATTCTATTTTTCCTAAAGGCAATAATTCCTGTCTTCATTTATTTCTTAGTCATCTGTTTGCCTTTTATTAGTCCTTCATGAAATTTAAAAATCTCTAGCTTTCTCTTTCACAAGATAAATTTAATCTACAAAAGTTGTATCCTTTTTATTTTCCTAGAGTCCTCTTTGCTGAAGCCCTAGAGCATTTTGTTCCAATTTTAACTACTTATTCTGTAGGCCTATTGCACTGTTGTTATCCCAGAACTTTCTTTGGTGCCTGTCAAATGTGGATTCCCTATTTCTTAAATTCTGTTTCTCTTTTGTTCATGGTATAATATTTATTTTGGTGGAACACATTGTCAAATTAATCCATGATAATTTTACCTAGGAAGTAAATTTTTGAAATTTCAAATGTTGAAATTTTATTTATTGTTATGTCATGTTTTATCAATCAGCATAGAATGAAGATAGAATTTTATGTGAGAAATTGTTTACCTTAACTGTTTTGAAACTATTATTCCTGCCTGTTTTATCTTCCAATTTTGCTGTTGAGAAATACAATATCATTCGGATTCCTAATTCTTTTGGTTTAACCTGTTTTTTATTCACTGCAAATTTGTTCAGGTATTTACTCCATGCCCAGTTTCATAAGAATATCCTAATTAGTGTAAACTAAGTAGCAGATGGTATTCTGCCTGCCAATAATTGCCCAGAAACAGGCATGTAACATTAATTAACCCATCAGACAGAAGGGAAGGAAGGACTTATAATACGTATCAGTAAAGGAAAGGATTTCCACTCTCCTTCTAAATTTGAACTATAAATTCTGTAGCCCACATTGTCACTGTCAGCTACCTTGTGAACATTATTAAACTAATAACAGTGATTAACACATTAATTAGGTGTTTATATTTTTCATATAATTATGTTAAATATACAATTCAAATTGTTTTATAATTGTTCATTTTTGGATACTCATGTCTGCTTGTGGATGCTGGAGAGCTAAAATCAGGGCACTAGGTGGTGAACATTCATTAACTGTCTGCTATGGAAGGAAAAATGAGGGTTTCTAGAAGTAGGGAAATGTAGGGCCATACCTCAGAGAGAGAGAGGGGATGATGCAGTACATGTAGATGTAGAGACAGGGGACCAGAAATTCTAACTACAGAGATAAGACACTGTGTGTGTGTGTATGTGTGTGTGTGTGTGTGTGTGTGTGTGTGTGTGTGTGTGTGTGTATTGTGTTCTTTTGATGACTGATATAACTGGTATTGATTTTAAATGCAGCAAAATCTCATTTATTTTGTTCTGGTTTCTGCATTTACAAAATTAAAAACCTGAAGTGTCAACAAGGAAAATTCAATTTGCAGTAGTCAATCGACAGTGCTTGATTATTAAGAGACATCAGGAGGGACACTTCAAAGAAATCAATACTGTTCAGGCTTGCTATTTGTGGCAACTTCTGCATCCTCTGAAGAATCCCCTCCTGTATTCCTATCCTTCCACTATAGTGGGGATGGGGAGCATACATAAAGTAGATTTAAGCTCTGATCAGATTTGGTGATAACTAGACACATTATCCTGACAGGAAAAAAAAGGAAGAAAAAGAACTTCATGGAACATTTATAAAAACAACAAAAATTATAAATACTTCATATGCTTTACTTTTGAAATGCTTATAAAAAAGCACCTTGAAAGAAATTTTATACACATAAATTATTTATACATACATACATATGTGTGTGTGTGTGTATATATATATATATATATATATATATATATATATATATATATATATATATATATACACACACACACACACACACACACACACACATATGTTCTTCTAATCCCTACAGTATAATTGTTTTCACCTTAAGGTACTAAAATTGTCCCAAATTAAACTTGTGGGTTCCATTGCAGAGGCCATTTCCATTCAATTGAATTAAAACAACAACAACAACAAAAAAAAAAAATTTGACATTATTTGCCTTTTCTACTTATAGAATACTTATTGTGTACAATGTTGGCCATTACTCACAGGTTTTTTTAATTTGTTTTGTTTTTAATATTTATTTTTTAGTTGTAGATACACAATACCTTTATTTTATTTATTTTTATGTGGTGCTGAGGGTCAAACCCAGGGCCTCGCATGTGCTAGGCAAGCGCTCTACCACTGAACTACAGCCCCAGCCCACTCACAGTGTTTTAATATCCTTGTTTATTAAATAATTCAATAAATAATTACAAATCTGCTATATGCCAGCCACAGTTCTGGGCACAGTGTATACAGAGGTGAAAAAAATGAGTTCCTGCCTTCAGGGAACTTACATTCAATTAGCGAAACCTGATATGAAAAATAATGTTTCGTAAAGTTTACCAATATTTTGATAGAGTTTCAATTTTATGAATTAAAAATATCTGAAGAATAGAAAGGTGAAATGTTTTACCCAGGGCAAAATTCCAAGTAGGTAGAACTCAGTTCCTGTATTGATAATAACTGTACTGTCTTATAATTTTACATCATCCTTCTTTGGTCATTTGGCTAATAGAGGGTTGGGTGAATCATTATTTGTCATCAAGGAGCTTGCAATGAAATAAAAAATTACACAAACAACTCGACTTTAGGTAAAATAGTCAGCATTGCACGACATACAGAGCTAGTGACTTCTAAGGATTTTAGGGAGGAAAATAGACTTTACCTGCTTATAGTCTAAGGAACAACTTCATGGAGAAGCTGGTGTTTGAGATACGATTAGAAGCAGAAAGAATTATACAGGCAGGATCAGGGAAAATTTCAAGTTTTCCATGACACTTTTTATACCACCCTAAGAAAACAACTAACATCTGAATGCTAAGAAATCAAAATCTCAGTTTTGAAAAAACTATTTCTAGAAAATGATTTGACAAAATAATTTTGTAATATCCTCTTGGATTCTAGAAAGAGCTCCTAGTCAATTTTTACTACCAAAGTAATTGCTATTATCTTTTTTTTTTTTTTTTTTGAGAGAGAGATTTTTTTTTTTTTTTAATATTTATTTTTTAGTTTTCGGCAGACACAACATCTTTGTTTGTTTGTGGTGCTGAGGATCAAACCCGGGCCGCACGCATGCCAGGCGAGTGCGCTACCACTTGAGCCACATCCCCAGCCCGCCATTATCTTTTTTTATACTACCATATCTTTCAAAGATGTGCATTCCCAGAAAAAAAATCTTCTATAATAATGGTTTTGAATTTTCTCTAGCCCTCATTTCCATCAGTAGAATGGAAATTGGCCAGAAAAGAGGTCAAGGGAACATATACTGGAGGAGACAGTATCTTTCTGTCAAATACCATTAGCCATTGACATTTTAAATGTAGTCATGACCCAATTACCTGTATATGGATTTTTCACTGTGCTAATTACAAATGCACAATTGTTAACTCTAATCCAATTTGTTTACATTCAAAATCACTCTGTCATTGTAAATTCCCAGAGAAGCTAGAGTCAATGACCAAACTAGAAATTCTTTTGCCAGTACTGAAACAATAATATTGCTTTGCAGAAAAGGAATGTGAAATCCAGATTTATAATTGTTTCCCAACCCACAGAAGTGGTAGAATATGGACTTGAGTCCCATTATAAAGTAAATCAAATATTTTTTACAACTTTTCTAATTACATGGAAAATGTTGGACACATACACAACAAGAAACAAAATTTAAGGAATTTTTTGAATTATATTCTAACCTCATTTTTAAAAATAAAATTTTCCTGCATGGGGACTATAAGAAAGTTTTCAAAGTTTTTATAAGAAGTTATTTTCATTGTAATGATACTTTGAAATACACATAGAATTGGCACAATCTATGTATATTTAAGATGTGCATTTAATTATATACACAATCTATGTGTATATAATTCATTTTTGAATCAGTTTTATTGAGTTCTACTTACACATAATAATTGCATCCATTTTAATTAACAGTGGTTGCATTTCTGCAAATACAATCCTTTTTACCATTACCACAATCAATCAAAATAATAACTATTTTCATGTTCCCAAGGTATTGTTTATACAGCTTTGCACTTGATCTCTATCTCCACCTTCACCAACTGACCATCAATGATCTTATCTCTGTTAATAAGTTTTCCTCTTTCTGATTTTCTAATGAATAGTATATAGTCCCCTGCCTGGCATTTTTATTCATCATACTGCATTTGAGTATTATCCATGATTATATGTATCAATAGTACTTTTCTTTTTATTGCTGATTAGTATATCTATATAGGGATAAATCACTTTATCTATTTATCTTTTATGGGCATTGGGGTTGTTTTCAATTTGAGGCTATTATGAATAAATAATATGAACAAATCTTTGTATTAAAATAACTTCATTTCTCTTAAATGAATTTCATATTATAACCATATTTAACTTACTAAAAAGTTGCCACATAGTTCTACATTCTCACTAGAGATGTATAAAATTTTCAGATCCTTCTTATTCTAAGAATATTTGGTATAGTCAGGCTTTTTTATATTAGCAATTCTCATATGTATATTACTATCTTATTGTAGCTTTATATCATATTTTCTCTATGAATATAGGTGGTGATCATTTTTGCTTGTACTGAATAGCCATTCATGTATATTTTCTTGTGAAGTGTCTAATAAAATAAATTCATGTTTAAAAAGCAGGTAGATTATCTTTGTCTTGTTGAGTTACAAGAGTGCTTTATGTATCTTGACTACACATTTTTATCAGATATATATTTTTCAAACATTTTCTGTCTTTTAAATTGTTTTAACAGTAGAGCTTGATTAAAACAATTATGTGATAAAATACAATTTATCTTTTTTAACTTGATAGCTTATGAGTTTCAGGTCTTTTTTTTTTTTTTTGCTTTGTTTTTTTTTATCTTGCAGTGCCTAAGGACTAAGCACAAAGCTTTCTTTCCACAGCCTCCCACAGATCTACACCCCAGATCTCTTGGTTTCAGGTTTGAAATATAATGAGTATGATTGATAGGAAATTAATGTTTGCATATGGAATGATAAGACTTGAAATCAGGTAATCTGTTTATATATAATATGTATAATATGTTGTATAAATATTAAATATGTATAATTTAAAAATAGCTTGTTAATATCGAAATCAATCCCTATTATTATTTTGAAAAGAATTGCCATATATATATATATATATATATATATATATATATATATATATATATGATTCATAGCAATATTATCTTCTGTACCAGGACCAAGAATTAAGCATGGAATATCTTTCACCAATGAAAATATCTGGATGTAGATTTCGTATTGGGTCAAGATTTAAAACTAGGAAATATAGATTTGTAATAGGTAAAGATTAGTCATATTTTTTATTTATTCTTCAGTGAGCTTTGGTCATTTCTGTCTTTCAAATAGTTTGTTCATTTCATTTATGTTGTCCAATAAACTGGTAAAGCTAGTTCATAAATATTCCTTATTATACTTTTGATATCTTTAGGATACATACTGAGACCTCTGACTCATCTATTATTTTTAAAAATATTTTTCTTTCTGCCTCCCCTTACCTTATTTGACACCAGCTGATATTATTTCAGCTTTCTTTTCTCTTGTTTCTTTATTTTAAAGAGTATCTATTTCTTCAAGTTCACCATTCTTCTGGAGTATCTAATCTACTATTAATTGCATACAGTGATGTTTAATATCATCTATTGCATTTGTCTCTAGAAGTTACATTTGGTTGTTTTATTACATCCTATATTTTTCTACTCATTCTTTCTTTTATACATTTGTGTACATTAATGAGATTTATAATGGCTGTTTTAAAGTGTTATTCACTAATTGCATTTTTCTCTCACTTTCTATTATTTGATTTTTCTACTAGTTTCTAGTCAGAATTTTTTTTTTCTTTTTTGTATCAAGGATTAAACCCATGGGTGATTAACCACTGAGCCACATCTTCACTCCTTTTATATTTTATTTTTTTCATTTTGAAACAGAGTCTTGATAGGTGGCTTACAGCCTCGATAAATTGCTGAGGCTGGTTTTGAACCTATGATTCTCCTGCCTCAGCCTCCTGAGTCGCTGAGACTACAGGTTTGTGCCACCATGCCTAACTAATCAATTTTATTAAATAACATACATTGCAGATTTTATGTTGTCATATTCCTTTAAAGAGTACTGGGTTTTTGTCGGGTGTTAAATTACTTGCGTTTCAATTTGATTCATTTAGGGCTTGGTTTTAATTTTTGTTATGCAAGGTCTAATATACTGCCTTTGTTCTTAGACTAAATATCCTTACTCTTAACATGTGACACTTGTTAAGATCCTTCTTATGTCTGACATATTGCAAGTTTTCTCCACTCTGGTTAATGGGAAATCAAATAAGGTTCCACCATCAATGAGCCTGTGAAATGATCCTGTCTACGCTTTATCAGTAGTATTTTACATTGCCTTTTGAATTTTCCTGCTACACATATGCAGATTATCACTTAACCATAAAATCAAGGAGTCTTTTCTGCAGATTTCTATGGTTTCCCTCTGTGTAGCTCCTTTCTCTCCAATATTCCATCCATAAATTCTAGCCACCTATTATTGTTATTGTTATTATTATTATTAAATTATTATTATTTAGTTGTGAGAATTTAATCCAGTGCCTCACATGCTACGCAAGCGCTCTACCACTGAGCCTCAACCCTGGCCCCAGTAGTTTTCCTCTTAATTCAGGAAAGCCACAGTACTCTAGCTTCTTACTTTTGTCTGTGTGTTATGATAGCACATGCCTTTAGAAATCAGGCTAGGCCCATAGAATGGGTCACTTTTTTTTTTCAATCCTGGTCAGGGATCATAGTCCCGTGCTCCATTTGATGAGCAGTTTCTTAAAACCTTTGATTCATGTATTTTGTCTGGTTTTCTAGTTTTCCATAGAAAGAGGGGAATTCCTGCTTCTCTTAGTACCTAATGGGTGAAAGCAGAAATTTTAACACCCTATTATTTAATAAAATATCCCACATGTTGGGTTTCTATAGATTTTTCTTAAGTGAAATTGCTAATTTGGGGATGTGTTTTATTTCTGCATTTCAAGTAGAAATAGTGAATACTTAAAATTTTTAAATAATTTCATAGTCATAGGAAAAATATTGAAATATATGTTGACTTTTGATATAATTACTTCTAATCATATGTATAGAAAGAGATTTTCATAAAATAGGTTTCCTCTTATTTTAATAGATCAATATGATAAGAATTCTTATGTAATACATATATTCATAAATATTATTTTACAGGTTTGTAATAGTTAATCATATAATAGGACCATGATTTTATGAAATATACCAATATAAAAGACCATATTAAATTTTTATTTTAAAAATAAAATAGAAAATAGTGATTAATATTTGAAGAATTGAAATCAGATAGAAAATTAAGACAGATAAATTAGTAATAAATAATTAAGATAATTAATATTTTTCTTGTAATAAGATTTTTGTGTAAGTCAAATGAGATAATAGATGTAAATGGCATCCCACAGAACTTAATTTTATTATTTATGTTACAAATGAATACTAGGCCCTCCATAGCTGTGGAATTTTGTTACTTGATAATCAACTTCACTGTGCCTGTGTGTAAAGGAGAAATGAGAGAAAAGGAGTTGAATTAAGTTATATAGGGCCAAACCTGTAAAGACCTTGTTTAGTATACTAAAGAAATTATTATTATTATTATTATTATTATTATTAGTATTATTATTATTATTATTGTTGTAGATGGACACAATACCTTTTTTTTTTTTTTTAATTTGGTTCTGAGGATAGAACCCAGTGCCTCCTCACACATGCTAGGCAAGTGCTCTACCACTGAGTTTCAGCCCCCTAAGAATTATTGACATAATTTCTTTCTTTTTCATGAAAGATTTAGTCTTTTGTTTTATAAACCTATATCACATAATTTAATAATACTTTACTTCAATTAAATAAATCATTTAATACTTTATTTAATACATATTATAATACTTTATTTAGCATTTATCATTCATGTTTATTCTTTTTTTTTAATTACTTATTTTTGAGTCTCTGTTGCTAGAAGTTCTATCAGTCCTAAGTTTTTTCCTAAAGTCTGTTACATAAATACTAACCAATTCTTTGTGTCTATAAGAATAGAATTCTAGATCTTTCATCAAGCAATATTTATTTAAATAAATGTAACATTTTAAGTAAAACTATTTTACTTCCCCTATTTTTCCCCTCCCCTTTATTTTTGCATTTCATTTAGTTTCTAATACATAGAATTGGGCATTTTTTAATGCTAGCTTTGTCTTTGACATCTGAAGTACCAAATTATAAATTTTATTCTTTATAGTTATAAGGTGCATTTTGTGAGAAAGGAGTGGAAATATTTGTTTTGAATTATACCCAAAAGACCTAAAAAGAGCATACTACAGGGACACAGCCACATCAATGTTTATAGCAGCATAATTCACAATAGCTAGACTATGGAACCAATCTATATGCCCTTCAATGGGTGAATGGATTAAAAAAATGTGGCATTTATACACAATGGAATATTACTCAGTACTAAAAATTAACAAGATCATGGCATTTGCAGGGAAATGGATGGCATTAGAGCAGATTATGCTAAGTGAAGTTAGCCAATCCCTAAAAATCAAAGGCTGAATGTCTTCTCTGATATAACGCAGGGGGGGGGGGGTGACTCAGAATGGGATAGGGAGGAAGAGCATGAGAAGAAGATTACCAATAAATAGGGAAGAGAGGTGGGAGGGAAAGGGAGGGAGAAGGGGAATTGCATGGAAATGGAAGGAGACCCTCATCACTATACAAAATACATGTATGAAAATGTGAGGGGAAAAAAAAGAAGTGTGTCACATTAGATTGGATAGAGAGAAGTGATGGGAGGGGAGGGGAGGGGAAGGGGGGGAATAGGAAGGACAGCAGAATAAAATAGACACTAGTATTGCTGTATGTATATATGTGACTGCATGACCAATGTGATTCTGCAACATGTACACTCAGAAAAATGAGAAATTATACCCCATTTGATTCAAATGTATGATATGTCAAGATCATTGTACTGTCATTCACAATTAAAACAAAAAAAAATAAAACTCAAAAAAAAACATTGCTTAGTAAATCTATAGGACTTCATGGTATTTTATGTTTTATGCCATAATATTAAGCAACTTTGGCTTAATTAAATTTCCTTGCTCTTCCCGTTGACTCAAATATGTACATATACAGCCCTAGAATGTTGCCCAGACCCTTTCTGTATACTTTGAGAAAATGTGTTTCAGTTCCTTTTGTGCTGCACTAACAAAGTACCTGAGACGGGGTAATTTTTAAGGAAGATTAATTTCTCATTTTTCAGAAGACTGTAAATTCCAAGCTCAAGGCAACTTTGGCTTTTGTTGTATGGTGATGTTTCCTCTTACAGAGGGGTGGACCTCTATGTGAACACATGGCAGAAAAGCTGAAGAAAAAGCTAGCCACATGCTGTATGATTCTACTGTACAAGGTCATTAATTCTTTTAGTGCGGAAGGAGCCCTCATGGACTAATCACCTCTTAAAGACTCCATCTTTTATTCTGTCACCTTGGTAAACCTGAGATTTAATGAGACACATTCAAGCACAAGAACATGTATACCTAAAAAGACTTGACATAATTTCAAGGTTGATTTATTTTTTTCATATGTTCATATATGATACTCTGATTTTATTTGCAAGCACATTTAATTTTTTTAAGAGAGAGAGAGAATTTTTTTAATATTTATTTTTTAGTTTTCGGCGGACACAACATCTTTGTTTGTATGTGGTGCTGAGGATCCAACCCGGGCCGCACGCATGCCAGGCGAGCACACTACCGCTTGAGCCATATCCCCAGACCATACAAAGCACATTTAATCTTTAAAGTCATTTGGAAACAATTCAAATGTTCTTTAATTTTTAAACTGACATCTTTCCAACTTAACAAATTCTCATCTGGTCATAAAAAAGGTTTTATATTTTTGTCTTCAACCATTTATATTTCTCGGTAAAACATCATTTTCTATCCTAAAGCTTTTTCATTTTTTCCTAACTTTATTACTTGGTTGTTTGTATATTCTATTGATATATGAGTGACTTATTTGTTTGATAATTGCTTACTATTTTACTGGATAGCCAATGATTTTTATATTCTTGTTTTAAAACATCACATTTTTGAAATCTTTTTAGTTATAACAGTTTGTCTGTTATATAGAATTATAACCAAATGTGTCATTTATCCATACTAATAATTTATTTTCTACCTTTATAGTAATTCTGTCTTCTAATTTCATTGCATTTCTCACTGCAACATCTAATGCATTCTGAATGATATTAAAGTAAATATGAGCCTTACAATTTTTCATTCTTTTTCTTTTTTAATAAGAATATCACTAGTATTTTACTGGTGAGACACTGCTTGTTGGTTTAAGATATATTTAGTTACATCTTTGTATCTATATTTTTTCTTTATTAAAAATGCAATGATTATAAGAAATATGATAGGAAAACTGAAAATCCCCGATAATAGTATCCAAAAAGATATGTAGTCTAATGAATATTATATACATTGTATGAAAACTGCTTTTTAAAAAATATGTTTTAGTTGCCAATGAATTTTTACTTTGTTTATGTGGTGCTGAGGATCGAATCCAGTGCCTCACACATTGCTAACACTGACCCACAGCTCCAGTTCCTGAAACTGCTTTTTGTATTAACACTATTTTGGACATTTTTATCTGTGACTAGATATATAATTAAATATTTCTAATGACTAATGATCAAAGCCAGTGCCTCACATGTACTAGGTGAGTGTTCAACCACTGAATTACAGCCCCAGCTCTTACCATGATTTTTTTTTGAGAAGAAAAAGGCTTTGTAAAATTGAAAACTTTCCTGTACATATGAAGAACACACCTTCCATTTGAGCACAGATATTTACCATAATCTGCAATGTAGAGAGGACAGTGTTTGTGACTTAAGGAAAGTTCCTGTTATAGAGAAATGGGAATAAAACTTCTCCATGCTGGGAGAAATATGACAGGAGCCAAAGAGGATAAAAACAGTGCCTACATCATCTAAATAATGATCAGTGTTCCCATCCCAGAAATCCTTGTCCTGGGATTAAGCAGAGGGGGTGGGATGAAAAGAGGGAGACAAAACAGCATTACTGATAAGTTTCTAAAAGAAAGAGAAGCTTAAAGCATAGGGCTTTTTAAATATATATACTTTCCCCTATAGCAATCTGAAAAAAGTAGCTCCCCAAACAAACTTGGAGTGGTTGTAGTAGAGTATGAATGGTGATATTATATATTTGATAATGGAGAGGGTTTGTCACAATTTTCATCAGATATGAAATGGGTCTAGAAGCTCCCATCAGGAACTGGGGAAAGAAAATAGCCTAATAAGGATTGTTTGTTTGTTTATTGTTATTGGGGATTGGACTCAAGGATGCTTTACCATTGAGCTACAATCCAGTTTTTTTTTCCCCTTTTGAGACAGAGTCTTGCTATATTGCTGAGGCTGGCTTTGAACTTGTGATCCTCCTGCCTCATCCTCCTGAGTGGCTGGGATTGAAGGCATGCACTATCATGCCCTGGCAGCATATTAGAATTAAGTTAGCATTGTTCCTTGGGATCAAAATTGCAAAGACTTCAAGATTAATATCCCAAAGCTAAAGAGTAGATGAAATATATGGAATAATTCACAGTATAAGCAACACCAACGAATCATGAAGAGAAGCCTCGTCAGCAAAATAATTGGCTAGATATTCTTCTAGAAACCCCTGCACATTACTCTACTAAGAGAAAACACTGTAGGTTATATATTAACTATAGGCATTTCAACAGCTGCTAACAGAGTGTCATGCCCCCAAACCAGAAGTGAGCTATATCTTATAAAGGGGCTGGTAGGTGCCCATAGAACAAGATAACTTTTGATCCAGATTCCCTTCCTCTGCATCCATAATGCTACATAATTTTTTATGTTAAGATTTTATCCATGAGGCTGGGGTTGTGGCTCAGAGGTAGAGCACTTGCCTACCATGCATGAGGCACTGGGATCGATCCTCAGCACCACGTAAAAATAAAAATAAAAGATATTAAAAAAAATTTCATCCATGGAAAGGAGAAGTGGAAGTATAATAAACATAGAAAGTTTTACCATTTAGCCATAAACAATCTTAGCTTACCTGAAATAGTTTTTTAAGCCTCGGGCAATATTTGGTTTCTTTGAGTATGCATATTTAACAAATGCCCCCTTGCCATTTTTTTTCTATCCATTGTTCCTATAGTTTAGAGTAAGTTTCACAGATGAGTGGCCATGTGTAAATTTTTGCCACATGTAAGAGGTATTCCATATTACTATCCAAAATGTTGTGTCAATTTACATTCCTGTAAGTATCTGTGGGAGTGCTTATTTCCCCATTCATATGCAGCAGGGCATGAATATGTGGCAGGAGCTGGAGGCTGTTAACTCCTCAACACATATAAAAAGAGAAAAATGCAGTTTATTATCTTATACATGGAGTGGTTTTATTCTACTTTTTCAGAGTGGTCCCACAAAGTGATTTTTTAAAAGTGATGTATTTCAAGTTCATGGCCCACTTAAAAATGTACAAGTTCACTAAAATGTTTGAAATTCATCACAATCTGTTTCTTCCCTCACATGATATATAGCTTTAGCAAATGATATCAGAGATATTTTGAAAATGTTTAACTTTGCTTTAAAAAAAGGATACCTGTGTCTTTGTTGCTCTCTGTATTAAAGTATTCTAATTAATCATATTGTCTCACACTCACTCAAAAGAAGTGTGCCTATTAAAAATTCACTCAATATGTTTAATATATTTTCTCTTTAAATGTAGGATTATGAATTAAAAGTTTCTATTCATCTCCATATTATTTTCCTCAGAAATATTTCTATAACATGCTGCATATATTTTATATTATGAAGGATGACAACTCAACATTAATTTTATAAGATATTCACATCCCTAAAATTCAAGTAATAGAAACAAATGACATTTTTTAAAAAGTCTTTGCTTCCCAGGGGCTTGGAAGGCTGAGGCAGGAGGATCACAAGTTCAAAGCCAGCCTCAGCAATTTAGTGAGGCACTAAGCAACTCAGTGAGACCCTGTCTGTCTCTCAAAGTAAAATACAAAATAAGGCTGGGGGTGTGGCTCAGTGGTCAAGCACCTCTTAGTTCAATTGCCCATACCCTCCATGAGTTATCTTTGATGGAAATAAAAAGTTTAGGATCTTTCACTTTAGAATTTCAAATACTGGGCTAAAATAGGTCTAAGATGAAGGGTTTCAATTAAAATTACATAGGAGGGATGGGGGCCTTGATAAGAAGTTACTTCTATAAATGTTTGAAAATTCAGAGTAATTTCTTATTCTTTAATCTTTTTAGCCTTGATTTTCTCCCCAAGAAAGTATTTGCCTTTCCTTAAATCTTACTGAATTGTGACAGTTTATTGTATAAAAGTTGACAATTTTAATATTTTTGGCACGATTTTGATTGCAATTTCCAGTTAAAGTTGTCAGATCTGTTGACATTGTTACATAAATTATTTCAATCAATGACAAAATAAGGAAAAAAAAAATATAAACCCTGTTACCATCTTGAAAAAGTCTGGTAATTTGCAACTCAAGTAAGCCATCCTTTTAAAAGACCCCAGAGAATTGGAGAGCTTGACACAGTGGTGCTTGCCTAAAATACCAATTTCTCTGTAGGCTGAGGCAGGAGGATCACAAGTTCAAAACCAGCCTCAGCAATATAGTGAAGCCGTAAGCAACTTAGTGAGATCCTGTCTCCAAATAAAAAATAAAAAGGGCTGAGGGTGTTGCTCACTGTTTAAGCACCCGTGGGTTCAATTAGACAGTACAAAAAAAGCATGTAAAATTCATAAAAGCTGACTAAAATATTTCTGTACTTAAACTTGGAAGGTGCATATTTTAACTATCTTATAGTATTTGAACTATGTACATTTAATAATAAAAGTTTAAAAAGTCAAGATAAATGTGAACTTATTTGAGAAACTAGAATATCTCAAAGCTCAAGTCATGCAGGAAGTCACTGACGTCTAATTAAAGATCATATTCTTTACTAAGAATATGGGCAAAGTTCACTTGTTTATAAAAAAGTGAATTTTAGATAGAACAAAGAAGTAAATTCAGAAGGATCTGGTATGATAAGTGGAAAGATCAAGGGACTTGGGGTCAGAAGACTTGTAAATAAGTGTCAATCATACCCCTTACTCTATGACCCTTGGATGACTTAATTCCTCTGATCCTTCTTTTAGTCATATACAAAGCAAGAATACATCTTTCTCTTAGGTTTGACAGCATATAGCACAACTCCTTATTTATAGATATGTGTTATATCGGAATATGATCCAAAAAGAAATTAAAACAACATTAAAAGTTGTTCTTATGAAAATTCCTCAGTTCAATCTCAATTTTAAATTAGTTGGCATTATTCACTCATGTCTCTTAATTTTCTTTTTTTTTTTTTTTAATTACAGTGGCATAATTAGAGAACATAAAGTTTGTCTAGTCTTACTCTGGAGTTAGTGGTGCCAAGACATTGGCCATGCCTTAGATGGTTCTGAAATACTTAATATATCTCTCAGAAGAGTACAAAACACTTTTGTTTTGGTTTTTCCCAAAACTGAAAAATATTTGGATATAAATGAGTGAAAAACATTTCAGGTGTTGACTCTTAAAATTTTTGTAATGACTAGTTAAATGTGCACTATCGGAAATCTAATAAACACATCCTCATAGGTCTTATATACCTATACAATTTGAACATATTTACCAAGTAAATAAAAACATTCATGCACCAAAATGCAAATTTATAATATTAAATTTATGTAAAAGGTTATACATCCTAATGAATACATTAGTCCTTACCAATTGAACATAGTAATGACTACTGCTACACTACAATTTCTTCGTGAGTATTCAACATGGCTATCTCACCTTGTGTCTTGGGGCAACTCAATTTTTACAAGTTTTCTCCATTTAAATTAGTGTGAAATTTTCATGTGGACTGTGTGATATAATAGTATTGCTCTCATCAGTTTCAAATACATTGTTTGCATATTTAATCTATCTCACATTTTCATTAGCCTACAATTAAAACATCATGTAGTTAATAAAATTATATGACAATGCTTAGTTCATTTTATCCAGGTGGTCTGGAATATGATGACATTATTTTTACAGTTTATAAATAAAATGGAAAGACAACAAATAAAAACTTATTGTAGAAAACTGGTAGCCCATTAAGAATATATCTGTGGATTTCCAGGATTCCATAGACCCCAATTTGCAAAATCTTGACATATAGTAATACTATAATTGTGTAAATTTGAGAAACACAGGTTGCATATTTCTGAAGTCCCTTCAAAACATTAGAGCATTGTTTGACATCTCATGACTTTATGATTTGTATCATTTTAATATCATAAGGAATATCCATAGATAAGGCCCTTTTTCTTATTATTTTGAGTCATAATATCCCATAGTAGTTCAGCCTTGCACTGTAACATTATAGAGGGTTAAATTAGACAGATTTTCTGTTTTAATTGCAGACCGCCTGCCTCACTAGGAAGTAGATCATAAGAAAACATGTGAAGCTGAGTCCTGAGAATGAAAAATAGAGACTAAACTATACTCAGAAGTATCCTCTGTTGGATGACTAAAGAAAAAGGTACTAAAACCATGTAGATTTGACATCCTCTTCATTCAAAACAAACTTTCTTTTCCAAAAAGTGATTCCGTCTATCCTACATATAGACCCTGTGGGCTTGCCTCACCTGTCCTCCAGATGTGCCTAAGCATATTTGAATCCTAGGGAGAACGGAATGCTGATCAAGCTAGGCCCCCTCTTCCATATAATTAAAAGACACTTGTTTGAAATGTTGCTGCATTTTGGGAACACAACTGTTGTTTTACATGCTAAAACAGGAGACTGACTCCCTAGAATAATTCATGTCCCTAGGAACTTGTCTGAATGAAAAACTGCAATGGGGGCAGTTTGTATTGTCTACAATAATATTCCAGGAACATCCATAAGCTACTGTGTGTGTGTGTGTGTGTGTGTGTGTGTGTGTACACACAAAAATGTCTGTGACTTTGGGCCTCATATGCAGTGTGTTAGACACATCATATGTAATTAGTATTCCTTCTAATTCATCCTCATGTACTAATGGGTAAGTTCTTTAGACCAGCCCTGATTCCTCTTATGCCTGAAGCACAAACTAGATCAACTTACTTTCTGTTGTGCAATATACACTATGATATTCAGATTCCCTGGTTTCACTCACACTTTTCCATCTAGAATGTCCTTCATACCACCTTCCTTTTCATGACTTTCTTTGCTTTGTCATCATCTTCTTTAATTCCTAATAATATACATCCTTATATAATACTTATTTACTTTGGCTTACCCTTTCCCCCTACTCTTCCCCTTCATCTCTATTTAAATGTCAACTACTCAAGGAAATAAAACACAAATACTTGTGTATCAATCCTTAGTTTTTTCCAGACGAGCCTCACCAATTCTTAGCAAGGTTCTGTTTCAAATTTAAAAAAAAGCTGGGGATGTGTCTCAGTGGTAAAGTACCTCTGGGTTCAATCCCCTGTACTCCTGTAAAATAAATAGATAGCTTTAACATTTTATTAAAATAAAATAAACTTTACTTTGAGAACTTAAGTTGAGATAAATATTATGGGGGCAATTTGTTCCATAATACAGTTGGAAATATTTAGTGGTATAACACAAAGGATGGAGGCTTGTGATCCTCCATCCAAATTCATCAAGGTTGATAAAGGGTCTCCCTGTATATGTACAATATAAAATCCATTCATTTCAGCAGAGGCCATAGCTAAAGGTTGTTTTTTTAACTTTTCCTCTGTTGGTCATCACAAGAAAATAGTTTTGCTTGCTACCTAATAACACTGCAATTTTATAGATCTGTGGGCAATCGAATTCTACACAGTAGGATACAAAATTGTTAGAGTCCAGCTGGTAGATGGAAAAGATCAAAAGCCAGAAAAATCAAGTGTGATCTACAACAGCAATCTGATGTCTCAGACAATATAGCTATGAAATATAATCTGTTTCTTTTCAAAATTTCATAGTGAATACATAGTTTGACATTTAATCTGTACTTTAAAGTATTGTTTTTGTTTTCCTTTTTCATTATTTTAACTCTATGTGTAAGAATGTGGAGGAGAAATGGTGTTGAGGGAGTGAACTTTGCTCAACATTGTAGTTTAGTCCAAATGTTTCTGTTATGTAGCCAAGTATTCAGATAAAATATTGCCAGTACCTTTCTTAATAATTTATGTAAGCAAAGAAATCATGGATGGCACTATTTTTTAGCCTTGCTATAATGCCATTATAACTGGAATTGAAAGCAAAGAAAATGCATTCAGAACATGGAGTTTCAGAAATGTGGATATTCTTACTAGAATTCCTGGTAAAACAATCAACACTATCCATGTCAGTCAAGAAAAGTAGTTCACTAATTGAAATGTGTAAAAATTAGATTTCAAGTGCTCATGGCTAAAAAGTTTATTATATTTTAGTTATTTTATTATTGCATTATAATTATACATAATAGTAAAATTTGTTGTGCCACATTTTAAAGTCCACATAACATAACATGATCAATCTCATTCTGCAGTACTACCCCTTCCTCTCCCCTGATCCTTCCCCTATCCACTTGTTTTACTCTACTGATCTCATGTATACTACTATTGTTGTTTTTAGTATTATTTCAATTAGTGAATTATAATTTTATATATATGTACAAGCATAATTCCCCCAGTATTTCCCTATGCCCTCCTCTATTATTTCCCTGTGGATCCCGTTCCTCTACTCTATTGATCTTTATATTTCCATGAAATTATTTTTTTCCCTTTTTCTCTGTCTAGAATATACATATGAGAAAAAAATATTCAACCCTTGACTTTATGAGTCTGGATTATTTAACTTCATGGTTAGTTTAAAAATATATCCTATGAATGTTCAAACCATAATATTTGACTTTGATATATATTAAACACATAATGTTTATAATTCAGGGAAACATGATCACTATACTAAAAATATTACTTCTATAAATGGTTACTGGTGTTAGTTTAAGTGATATCCTGCAGCTAGATTACAAGACTCTATAAAAAGTAGAGCTTATAATGATTGTGAAGTTAGAATTGGTAGCAAGAAGTTCTCATGTGTTATGGCACAGTAGAGTGACTATGTATAGTAGTAATGCAGTATATATTTCAAAACAATAGAAGAAGGGACTTTGAACATTTTCATTCAAAATAAGTGATAAATGTTTAAAGAGATAGATATGTTTAACCTGACTTAAATATTACCAAATGTATACATGTATCACCAAATATTATATGTTTTCCCTATTAATATGTATAATTCTATGCTATTATGGATCAGTTAAAACTAAAATTGAAAAAGTAGACATTTAATTAAGGTCCCTGATAAGAAGTATAAACAAATCGATACTATCAAGTATTTATGTAGTAAATAACAGAAGCTTTTTTGCATTGATTTGAGCTAAATAGGGATATGAAATATAAGGCTATGGAATGAATTTGTGGATCTCAAGGTTCTTGAATACAGTTAAGTTTCAAGGACTGGAAACAAATTGAAATGCCCTCTAGGTTTTCAAAATTGCCTTTCTAGTCTTATCTCTATGTACAATCAGTGTGTGTGTGTGTGTGTGTGTGTGTGTGTGTGTGTGTGTTATATAAACTCTAGTGGCAAGCAGGTTATTTCTGTTTTGAAACAGTAAAGACACTGGACATAAAATATAGTGATAAGCTACTCACAAGTAATCAGGTGATTTTTTCATCTTCCTCAAGAGAAACTAAATTTTACACTATATTTCAAATTCACAAGAATATATTTAGCTAGCTACTTATACTTGATCTAATCATTTATGGCCAGAGGTCTGGTTCATGTTGGGTGGATTTACCTTTAACTCACCCTTGAAAAGATGACAAGGCTTCATATAAGGGAAAACTCTTTAATAGTTATAACAAAATATGATAGGTGCTGAGTATGACATGTAATTATTATACAAAGTTGGCCCACTGAGAAAGGTGGAGTAGTGTGTTAGGTCATAAAATCACTTTTCAATCACAGAAGAAGTAGCCAAGCAGGCTATAGTATAATATCAGTATTATGATTAATTGCATAAGAAAATAAGTTCTTTAATGCTGGTAGTAAGTAAAAGGAAAAAAAATGTTAATAAATCTGTCTGATTTTGATGTCTGTTGTTAATGACAGATGATAATCAATAATATGCTGCTATACAATGTCCTAGAAAGTCCTAGAGGCAGAAGACTAGGAGTGATGCTTGAGGAAGCCAATATAACTGAATTTTTGCTGTTTCAAAATCTATATATTCTCATAGACCATTTATCTAATAGTCATGACTAGATAAAATAGAATCCAATTAAATGACTGAGTAGAATGTTAATCAAAATCATTATACTAATTAAAGGCAGTACCTTCCATTTGATGAACACTATTTTTGTTTGTTTGTTTTGTTTTGTCCCCCCCCCCCCCTCCCTGGGATTGAACCCAGGGATACTTAACAACTGAGCCACATCCCCAGTCCTTTTTATTTTTTTATTTAGAGTCAAAGAGTTGCTTAGGGCCTTGCTAAATTGCTGAGGCTGACCTGGAACTTGCAATCCTCCTGCCTCAGCCTCATGAAAGACTGGGATTATAGGCATTGCCTCCACACCTGGCACTATTGTTGAACATTACATATATCACCTGTTATAAGTCAGGGTCTTTTCCTAGAAGAAGGCTATAGAATAAGGTAGGATAATTAAGTGTCAGTTGAATATACAAGGGTATCCATAATCTAGCCTACAAAACCATATTTTAGTAGCATCTTTCCATACTTATTTATAAAAACATGCTTACATTTCAACCACACAACATATTTCACCATTTTCTAAACACACTGTGTTTTTAAATGGGTGAAACAAGCATATACTTCCCCCCCCCCTTCATGTCTACTGTGTAAGTTTTTTTTTCTTTGTTTGTTTGTTTGTTTGTTTTTTAAGATCCACACCACTTCATTTTTCAAGATTTATCTGAAATCACTTTCCCACCAGTTAGAGGTGAGACATTCAATATTTGTAACAATGTGTGCAAGTTTTTAGCCCCATTAAACAATAATCACCTGAAGGACAGGAAGAAATATTCTTCTTGTTTGTTTGTTTGTTTCTTAATCCACTGGAAGACTCCAAATATTTCTGGATTACCTGGCCAAACAACACCTATAATTGACCCCTTACTTCACAAAGACATGTTTAGGAATTATGCTATTTCCATTTGGGCCTGCAACAATTAGTTACAATTTTAACTTTTTGATTCACACTCAAACACAGGTACTTTGCCTTTCTTTGAAAAACATATATCTAAAAATATGATTGAGTCCTGGCATTCATGGTACTAAACTCCTTTTACTGATGGTTATTGTTACCAAGCTTCACAGAATGTGCTTCCTCCTACTTTCATTGTATTAACTCTTTTGCTGACGGCTAGGTAATCAATGATCCCTGACTTAAGGTACTTTTTTCTTTCTCCTATAACCCATTATTTTCCAATTTATCCAAGAGAGACTAGGCCCACTTAATAATGGATGCAAGAAACTCTGGACTCACGATTTAGATAGGTATTAACAAGTTGTCCTTTTTCTTCTGACAAAACAGTGGCAGCTTCTTCAGAAAGTGACAATGCCAATGCTTTGGTAAATCCTGCAGTGTACATGTTTTTGATCTTACTTTATAAATCATTTTCAATTGTGGGATCTTGAGCTTTGTGGATCAAATAGCACTTGTTCATACAGCACAAAGGTAGTCTATAACAAAATATTAGAATATTATCCAGAAATCTTATTTAAGGAAAACTACATAAAGCGTTGCTTTTAATTAATCCATTCATTGGTAATAGTCTACAATGACATACAAATAACTTCCTTCTGTTTGTGAATGTCAAGATAACCTAAGGGAAAAGTGGGTGGTTCCATAAACTTTATTCTCAGTCATCACATGCTACCCATTGTGTTTACTTATGTTCTGTTGACTATACTTTAAGATTATTTTATCTAATAAGAATTAACATGTCACAAAGTAGAAAAAGGACATAAAGATATTAATGGAAATAGACCACAGATCATAGATAATAATGATATTGAAGCACAAATTTAAAACATCAAAATATCAAAACTGATAATTCTTTCCTGTGAGAACCTTATACCCATCTGAATTTCCAAATAGTGACTTGTAAACATTTTAATGAGTAAATTATAAAGTCCTTTTAAAGGAAACTTATGTTATTGAAAGAACATTCCAAAAATGGATGTTTGAAATATTCATGTGATTTATCTTTCATTTTGTCCAAACAATATAAATATGCTGCTTATATAACTTATCTCTATACATTAAAAAATTAAATAGTTGTATATTCTAAGCAAATAGCTGCAATGATTTTCAAATAAAGTCTTAAAATATAATAATGTAGCTTTTCTAATTAATATTATTTTCAGCAATAGTATTTCAAGCATCAATTTGGTAATTGTCAGCAAAAACAATTTGCACAATTTATACAACTGGTATTTTGTAATAAAAAAATGTATTCCATGACATGCTTTTTTTAATAGAGCTCCATATATCTCTGAATTCTTTCTTCAGGCGTATCAGCACTTAAACATATAGAAATGAACTTTTACTAGTCTTTTGAATTGCCGTATTATAGATCATTCTACAATGATTCAGAAAAGTTATAACAATGAAGTCTATTAATTATAGTTTCTCAATAATTTCAAGAAAAATATTTTGACAGATTAATAGCTTTCAAATGGTTTATTATTTCTTCAGTTCACAGTCCATTTCTCTACATATTTAATAAGACAATTTAAGTACTGTATCATTATAAACAAAGGACTTGATTATCCACATGTTTTGGCATACACAGGGATCCTGGAACCAATCTCCATGAATAATGATGGCTAACTGTAGTGTATCAATATGTATGCATATATTGGAACTGGGATTATAGTTCAATTATTTTAACTGTTAGGTGTATGTGAACAAATCAAAAAAAATTAATATAATAAAAGAGTTCACATTCACTAATAAGGTGCTTAATCCCCCCACTACTGAACCACTACAAACCTATTTATTAATCTCTACTTCATCCCTGCAAGTACTCCTTGTCCCTTGGATTGGTCCATGCTCCTGTGCCCACACATTTTTTCCCCTTAACATTTTTGCCTAATATAATTTCATTTGCTGCTCATGAATGATCATTTTCTGTATTATATAAAAATACTATTCAGGCTTCAAAACCTAACTCATTACATCTCTTCATGTCTTGCTTCTTTAGGTATTCATAGAAGTATTTTTATATCTCTGTTATAGCTCTGATCATAGTTATCCTTGTAAAAGCTTCCACAGTGGCTGTCTCTGTTTATGAGTTCCTCAAGGGCAAGGATCAATTCTTATTCATCTTTTCTTCCATTGCCTAACATAATGACTAGCATGGCATAAGCATCAATAAGTGGGTTGGAGTATATTTCCTCACAGGAAAAGGGAAATTAAATAAATGGCTACACTGTGATTAGAACAGCAGACTAGTTTAAGTTGCCACAAATGCTTGCCATCAGCCACCACTGTAATAATGTTTTGCTTACATACTGCGTTTCATTTTAATCTTTCAATCCTACACTTATAAGTAAACTTTTACAAGGATTCTGGGAATTGATGTGACTGCAATTGGAAAGATTCCAAGTATTTTATTGAAATAAGAGGCAGCACAAGAAACTGACCAGATGTTAAACACTGTGAACATGTACCTTGGGCATCTCATTTTAGTCTTGCAGAAATATGAACAAGGGAGTAATTTTTCAAAATTGCATGTGGGATTCACATGCACAAAGCCCATTATTTTCCCACACGTACCTGAAATAATGGGGGTAGAGATAGCTCTGATTCTATAGTCCCTACACACATCTAAATAGGAATGAGACCAGAGGGACACATGAGAAATACTCAATAGCTTTGCAGTTGTTAGTAATTCTTTCCTCTACAAATAATGTCATTCCCAGAATGAAAACGCCTGCAACATATGCAGTGAGAATGGAAAGTCATCAATAAACTTGAATGTGAATCTGAATGATGACTGTCATTATTTTGCATATTTGAACTACCATAGGATCAAAGAAAATATGATGTAGAGAATCTAACATATTTTCAAAAAAGAATAAACTAAGTAAAATTGGCTTAAAAACCATTTATTCTTTTGTTTTTTGGTTGGTTGCTTGTTTAGATACTGGGGAATGAGCCCAGGAGTTATGAGCCACATACTCAGCCCTTTTAATTTTTTTTATCTTGAGACAGGTCTTGCTAAGTTGTTTGGGGCCTTACTACATTACTGAGACTGGCCTTGAACTTGCCATCCTCCTGCCTCAGCCTCCCAAGCTGCTAGGATTGCAAACATGCACCACCACATCTAGCCAGTTTATCCTTTTTTGTAAAACATCAGGTTTGAATGTAGCCAGACATAGCTTAGAATAAAATTTTAAAAACATAATTGTTAATTATATATCCTTTTCATTTTTTTCTTAAATAAGAGTAGTAAAACCTTCTGCAGAATGTTACTGTGTTAATTGAGGTAATGAATGCATTGTTTAACATACAGCACATGTTTAAAGCATAGATGCAATATTAATAATGGTATTTTAACCTAAAAGGTGTATGTATTAAAATGAATTTTAATAATTTAAAACAATTGTCTATTTTTCATAAGACAAGTACTGGCAATGCTCATATAATATTCCTGTCACCAATATTTCATTCCTCACTCGATTTTCTTATCAGTTTGTGGAATTTTTTAAAAATAATCTTTTAGTTGTAGATGGACACAGTATCTTTATTTTATTTATTTATTTTTATGTGGTGCTGAGGACTGAACCCAGTGCCTCAAAAATGCTATGCAAGTTCTCTACTACTGAGCCACAACCCCAGTCCCAGCACTGTATGGAAATTTACAGTGTTCTTTCATTCTAAGCAGAACCACTTTTACATTCTCTAATGCTGGCCTTGGCCATGTAACTTTCCTAAGCTAAATAAATGAAGTAGAGTTGATGATATACCAGGTATGAACCTAGAGCTGATGCAAATTTCTGCAAAGTCTCTTATTCCTCTATTTTAAGTAGTCTATTTGGGTCATCTTTGCTTTATCACATTTGTAGATGAATAACAAAAGCTGAGAGAAGTGAAATGTAATTGAGCACATTGAAGAAAACAAGTAGTCTCACCTGAGGATCACAAGTGGGCTACCTGTACTCACCTGAGGATCACACAAAGCCCTGCTGGACCAACCTGAGCTCTCTCATGCCATTGCAGTCAGGGAACGTGGGCTGGACTCAGAAGCCCATCTCATTAGAATATCAGATCCCAGAAGGAAAGGCAGGAAGAGCCAGGCTGGCGGGTCTCTCCCTGCACTTGAACTTTCACTCTGGAATTCTTCATAGCACAGAGAGCTCCACGTGCTGACAGAACAAGGGCAGAAACTAAGAAAAGCCATCTTCCCTGGCAGGCCCTAGGAAGGTGACCAATGACATGCCTCAAACACACTATTCCAAAAGGAGTCACATAGAGCCACTCAGGGTCAGTACGTGGGGAAATGAATTCCAGGCCTGACTGGAGGAGGAGAAAAAGGCCCATTGCCAAAGGTGTGCTCACAGGTATACAGGTGCAGTCGGAACCACAGTTACTGCAGCCCACCAACTGCCCTTCAGTGTTGTGACTTTAGTTTCCATGCCCTTCTCAGGACATTGAAAGGGAAGCCTCACAGTTCACAGTGCTGAAAGGCTAGGTGTAGCAAAGATCTAAGATAATTCAGAATCATTTTTACCCAGGAACAGATGACCTTCACAATTATAGCTGTGAGCCACAGGTTGCTCTTTCTGCATTTATTTGAATGCTCGGGATTGGACTAAACTTCCACTCACCTTCTTAGGATTGAAAGGAGCCTTGGGTGTTGGCTGACCAAATATTGCTAAGTTCCCAGTGTGCTTTCCAGCTGACTGCTTGAAACACTGATGTTTCTCTATGTGTTGCCACTGTGGGTCAAGGGAGAGGGCTACTTGTCCTAAAGATCATCTAGTCCTAGCACCCTAACTTCAGCCACCCTTACTGGGAAAGAGAAGAAAAAAAACAACCAGGTCTCACAGAATTCACAAATGGCAGGCTTCCATCTGCTGACTAGATGGGCAGGCGGGAGGTCGCAGGACAGGAATGTGAGCTGGCAGATTTGAGCCCTGCAGCACCTACCTGGCAGGTCTCACATCTTCTCCCTGTCCCTGCATCAGAGGGGATTTTGGGGAGCAGAGACGGAGTGAAGAAGGAGGAATCCACACAAGCTGTTGCCATACTACAGTCATTGGAACCCGGAGGTTGCAGGACCCTAGGGGCATCACACCCCAGCCTGCACAATGGCCACCCTCACTGCTTGCCTGACACCTCATGGGGACACAAGGGGGCAGAGGGTGGCCTGTGCCTCCATCTCTTCCCACTCCCTGGCCCCACCCTCACCAAGTGCCTCAGAAAATCAAGTGGATGTGTGGAGGATCCAGAACCTCTTTCCCCACCACGGAATACCTGTGATTCTTCATGGGGGTTGGGAAGTGAAACTCTAGGAACCTGAAGGGGAAGAAGTGAGCATCAGGAAAATGGGTGGCCAGAACCATCACCCACCAGCTCCTCTCCTCCAGAGAAGTCGTCTCCCCCAAACGTCCTACCATCTTGTTCCCATCGGTCTCTCTGACTTTCCTTGTTTATTCCTGAGATGCACTTCACATGTCGGTGCAGGAAAGGCCACGGTCCCTCTCAGAGCTGACAGGGACACCCATTTCTCATGGCAAACATCCTGATCTAACACCCTAATTACCACATTAGACTGATGAGATAAGCCCTATTTCTACTCTGTTCTGCCAGTGTGAAGACCAGAAAGACCTCCCTACATTGCCCAAGTGGAACTGGGTGACCTGTCAGGGAGGTAATGGCCTCCCTATAACTGGTTAGGAAGCCAGGTCAGAAGTTCTCACATACCCTTGGGGGTGGGAAGAGAGGGACACTTACCTCTGTCTCTGCCACCTGCTCCTTTCATTTCACCTCTTTATTCCAGCCTTTCTCTCCCCTACCTGACTCCAGGTGACTTGAGGGAAGATCTGTTTTCATCAGATTTACATCTGGGTCATGGGGACAAATCCTGCAACATATAGGCCTGCATCAAATTCCTGTGAGTGATCCATGGTACCCAAAAGGAACACAACACGTTCCCCATCCCTTTCAGACCTGCACGTGGACACACGTTCTCAGTGTTCCTTACAAACATGAAAGATCTTACATGGACCTTCTGCAACCTGTAGACAGACTCACCTGTGTTCCTTGCCTCCTGCTGGTAGGACCATCCGTTGTCACAGCAAACATGCAAGTAAATCCTGTGGGGATAATCAAGACCTAGAAATTTTAAAAATAAGTGCACCAGCACAGAGTAGCTGTGGCAGAGTGAGGCCTGGCACCTACATGGCCCTGGGTTTGATCCCCCCATCACAGAGCAACAACTACAAAAAAATCAATCTCTCCCTCTCTCTCTCTCTCTCTCTCTCTCTCTCTCTCTCTCTCTCTGTGTGTGTGTATATGTGTGTGTGTGTGTGTGTGTGTGTATGTGTGTGTGCAGCAGTAGTAGTCAGAGTATCAACTCAGAGGGAAACTCTTCCTCAAGGCACAAAATGAAGGACACCAGAAATGTCCAGAGTGTAGTCCCCAGACTAAGTAATAAGAATTCCTAAATATTAGCCATGGTGGACAAATAAGGCATTTATTAGTAGCACAAAATGACATGTGTTCTTATTACTTTATGAAGACTGACCGTCTGCGTCTGTAGAAAGGGAAGCTGTTCATCCAAGTTTTCATGCTCTCACCTGCATCCCAACTCCCTGAGGATCAACAGTCCTTTATGGCTTTCAGAGCCAACTTCCCGATGGGCTTGGTGACACACGCCTGTAATCTCAGCTTCTCAGGAGGCTGAAGAAGGCAGATTGCAAGTTCCAGACCAGCCTTAGCAACTTAGCAAGACCCTGTCTCCATAAAAAGTGAAAAGGACGAGGAATGTAGATCAGAGGTAAAGCATCGCTGGGTTCCATCCCCAGTCCTGTGCCTGCACCCAAAAATAATATCAGGGAAAACTTCTTGCTGCTGGGTTCTCCATGCCTGTTTGTAAACCGTACCTGGAGAGAGGGAGGAATTAAATACCTTCAACCCAGAATCAGCAAAGGGGCTGAGAGGAGCCATGTTTCCAGTGAACCTGGTGGACACACAACAGTCACACTGAGCTTTTGAGGCCTTTTGGTCCTGATGACAAATATTTTGTGGCACCCAATGACCTTCACAGTTCTTTGGAGTAACCAGAACATCCCCCAGGACTGATGAGGGTTTTCAAGTCCCTGTGGTCACCAAAGGGACCCAAGCAGAACACTTTTGGAAATCTAGAGTTGAAAACTCCCTACCCCTTCTGATTGAAGTCTCCAGAAGGTAGCTCCCTGGCCTGATAGGTCCAGCCTCTGCATCTCCCTCTCCTGTGCCAAGTCTCCTACAGAGAGGAAGCAGAGTTGTTTCTGAGAAAGCAGACCCTAGGGACAGGGGCTTGGTCAGAGTCCCTGGGCTGCCAGATAGCAGCTGCACAACCCAAGCAGTTCAGCTAAACCTGGAGAAGGCAGGGAGCTCACCAAATCTGGCCACAGGTGGATGGGCAGTAAGCACGTGTGGGGCATGACTAGGTGTGTGAAGAGATGGAGGAAAGCCAACCCCTGTCCGCAGGTAACAGCCAAATTTCCATGAGGCTGGGTTGAAGAGGTGGAGAGCTGCTGAAATTGCAGGAAAAATGCATAAAGAGCTCCAACCTGCTATGCAGTAGGAAGACTCCTCCAGGTGAGGACAGCAGGCTCTTGTCCATTCCAAACCCAGGGAGGGACGGTGCACTTCCTGTGGCAAAGAGAGCAAGGCCTGCCATCCCCCAGATGCTCCAAGGTCCTCCCCTCTTGCATCTTCTGTCTCAGGCTCTTCCTAGCTCCCACAAAGAATCACACACAGAATCAATGGAAAAATTAACAGTTGAAATAGCCCTTACCATGCCCTCCAGGTCTGAGCGGCCTCACCTCCCTACATTCCTTCCCATAGCAGGTAGAGGGAAATAAACAAACACAACGGCCATAGTGGTCACTTCTTACCAACTGTGCATCCTGGGCATGTGTTCTCACTTGCTCACATATTGACATCTAAGACCTGTGTGCGAGGAGGTGCTTTCAGCCTGAGAGTGGCCATCACTTTCTCCAAACACCTGGACAGACCAACACCACTGCCCTCCTTCTTCTCCCAGAGGGAGTGTCTCCTCAACTGACCTGAGTACATCTGGGAAGACAGGACTAAGCTCCTTACCTCCTGGTTTTCCGGGAGGGTAAGATGTCCAGTTCCTTGTAAGCAGCCTGTGTTGTGATTCTTCTGGGAGAGAAAGACCTCCAAGCAACATCCTCCTTATCACTCCTGGGACTTCCTCTTCCAGAGCCACTTACCTGGCCTCTGAGCCACAGAATGAACCAGGAAGCAGGGGATGAAGTGCACTCAGCCTGCTGCGGAGAGAGGTCAGGAGGCCAGGGTCCTCCTACTCAGCCTCTGGAGACAAGAGCCCTGCCTAGCCCTCCCCAAACACCTTCCATCCCTCTACCTGGGTGTGACCATAAGCAGGTCTCCCCTTTACCTGTTGTAGGCTGATACATTGCCTTGGATCCTAAGAGGAAAATACAAAGCATCAGACCCTCCGACAACAGGCTTCTGTGCCCCTTACCTTGTAGCTTCTGTCCTGGACATCACCGCTCCAGCTCCAGACCCAGAAAGAAGTCTGTGACTCTCTGCAGGAACCTGGACACAGGAGAGGAGAGGATCCAGGGGGTGCTCCATCCTCTCCCAGACACCAGAGCAAACAGCCCAACTAACTGGCGGTCAGTGTCTTGGGAGGGATGATCCACTCAAGACAGTGTTCTTGGGGGCATTCACACCAGACCCTCAACCCCCAGGAGAAACTGACGCCTGCTGCCCAAGGGAGCACAGCTACCCCTGAGGGTGTCTTGAAGTAATGGGACCCCTTCCTACCTGATGCGGATTTACTAGATATTCTTCAGAGGTCTTTTCATTCCAGGCTCCCTGCCTCCTCTCTCTACTACAGACAAAATAAAACCAGACAATATGTAGGAGAAGGGCATGGGGGGCTGTGGAGACAAAGAAGGCTGGCCTTAGGAGCCTCTTGAGGGCAGCTTACAATGTCCCCATGGAGGGAGCTCTTCTAAGAGGGCCAGCTGTTGCCAGCACCACACCAACCCAAGACAGGTTCCCCTGCCTCCTCCTCCAAGTCCCCCCTCCTGCCCCTGAATGTGGAGATGGCCTGCTGACCAGTGAGTGACCTCTCCTAGGTGCTGTCTCCTTGGCTCTCAGGCTGCTTCCCACTCCCTTGGTGTTTGCATCACAATAGCTGAAGTCACAGGGCACTGTGGCGGTGGGGGTGGGGGTGGGGGATGGAAAGCACCAAGGCTCAGGAGGCAAAGCTGGAATGCTGAGCGCATGTAATAACTATTGAGACCCCTTTCTCTAGAATAAGTGCTCTCCTGGTGCCCAGCATACACAAACTCATTCCCTTGGGTCATTGTGGGAATATAGTACTTGTTAATATGGATCGAGTCACTGGCTTGGGGATGATAGAGCATAGAGTCCTTCCTTCCTGTTATTTTTCTTTTCATTGGATTTCACACACCTTAGGAATGAACGTACATGTAATTGTGCGTGTATATGTGATGTGCCTGCTAGAAAGTATGAATATTTCCAGAACTTCGGAATGGTCCTTGTGCCTTTTTAAATAGTCACTTCCCAAATTACCCACAATTCTGAACTCTGTCATGATGCACTAGTTTGCTTGATTTCCCCTTCATATCAATGGGGGGGGGGGAGATTCCAGGTTGTCTTCAGAGTCTGGATCTTTCTCTGGACAGATCCTCAGTCCAGGAGATCCATCTGTGTTTTCATGTGACACAGCACTCTGTTCTTGTTCATTGGCCAGTAGTATTTTATCACATGAATCCAGCACAAAGTGTTCACTCATTCTAACTTTCTTATATTTTTCATCCTTTCTAGTTGTTAAGTATTATAAATAAATTTGAAGTGGATCTTCTGCTACAGCTGTTGTTTTGAAGGTAAGCACTCATTTCTCTTGTAGCATAACCAGGAATTGGTTAGCATAGTGAAATTGTTGGTTTATACTATTTCTTTGTCAGTTCAGGCTACTTGAACAAAATACCATAGACTGGCTTATTTAAATGACATGCATTTATTTTTTGACAGTTTTGGAGTCTAAAAGTTCAAGATCAAGGTGCTGATATGATCTGCTTTTCTTGAAAGCCTATCTTGGCTTGAAAACAGCTTTTAAAAATATTATTTTAATTGTCAATGGATTTTTATCTATGTGCAGTGCCGAGAATCAAACTAAGTGCCTCACACAGGCTAGGCAAGCACTATACCACTGAGCTACAATCCCAGCTCTATAGTTGGCTTTTTTTTTATGTTAGGAAGGCCTTAGGCCTGAGTCTAAGCAACTCCATTTTAGAAAACTCCAGTTTGAAACCTGCAGTTTCACCAGGCACACCCATAGAGCCCTCCAGTATGGCCTCCACACCTGATAGGAGGGGAAAGGAAGAAGATCAGGGTGGAGACCACCAGACCAGTTGTTTCTGACTCCAGGGTAAATGATGTCACTGAGAAATCCGGTGGTAGCTGATTAGGATTCAAAGGGGGGTCAAAACCCCCCAAAATCTAGTATAAATGATAGAGCAAATGAACAGGGATTCAGCCAGCCAAAACAAGGAAGCACTCAAGCTGGAGAGCCTGGTGAGGACCTGACATCCCATCACATGTCATCCTTCCTGAGCCTCTGCATGATCCTCACCACTCTCAAACTCTGCCATCTCCTCTGGACCTTGGTGAGAGAGGAAATTTCTGCCTATGGCCAATCTTCTCCCTACAACTCAAGGGATCATCCACTCCATGCCGGGAAAATCCTGCCTTGGTTCCAGACCTGATCACCTGGTCACCATGGTCTGAGTGAGTGTGTATCTGCTGCACTCAAAGCCTAAGACTTAAGACCTTTGAACTTAGCACAAAGAGGGAATGTCTGTCACTAACCTGTCATGATTAAGTGTGTTTTGCAGTGCTTAGAATTAATCTAGAATTGTTTGTTGTGAATTAATTAATCTAGAATTCTTTCTGTGTATTGATTATGTCTATTGGAGTGCCTAGCATTAAGGATTTTCATTTTCTTGTCAATATAATTGTGAGATTATATTGAGTAATTTGAGTGAAGAAAGCATTGAAAGGGGCAGAAGCACGTGGACTTTCTTTATTTCTCCCCTTGACTGCATGCTAAGAGTCAGCCAAGTATATGATGCATGGCATTTTTGGTTGAAAGGTGACTCCAGCTAGCCATTGAGATGATATGATTATGTTAAGATTTGCATTCATATGGATATTGGACTCCTGCTATTCACCTCTGCCTGCTACCTGCTACGGGACTCCTGGAGGGTTCCCATTGGTTGGGGAAGTACAGTAGGAGGGAGTTCTGGGGGAGGAACATTCTCTGGGGGTTCCGGGAGAATGCTGCGTGGGTGGACCTGCGATCTTCCCAGGGGCGTACAGAATATTGGCGGCAGTTTCAAAAAATAAAGTTTGTTTCTGCTTGAGTGGCTCGTGATTTTGTGCCTAGCCAGACTGCGGCATTTGGTGGCCCGTACGGGGAACGCCTGAAGCTTGGAGGTGAGTAAAATTGCTTGCCCCTGAGGGAAGGCGACAAAATGGGTAACCATTTCAAAAAACAATGTGTTCTTGTTTTGATTTATTTTGTTTTTGTTTCAAGCTGCCTATCCCTAGAATTTTCTCAGGCAAAATGGGAAAAATGGTTGGCTCAAGGTTTGAAGTTGTTCGGCCCTGAGAAAGAGAAAATTGATACAACTATTCTTTGTTCCGTTTTTGTTTCATTCTGTTTCGGTTTTGCTTTATGCTATCTTATTGGGTTGCGTTACCTTTACAGTAGATTAGAAACTAGTAAAAAACAAACCAAAAGAGTGTTAAGTAAATTGTTAGAGGTCCAGACTATGGTAGAAAACATGTTAGGTCAAGCAAAAGAGAAGGTCTCTCGAGCTAGTCAGACAGAGGAAAATTTGAAGAAAGAAAGCTTAGAGGAAAAACAACCATCAGGCAGGGAATTACAACAGGAGGCTGCTACTAACTCCGTTCTATCACCAGAGGGCATAATTCAACCAACAGCTCCATCTACAGCTGAGTGGCCCTCAAATCCCGTAGTTGATGGACGGAATCCTGAGGCAGGACCCCAAAGATTAGCATGTCCTGTACTTGAGAAGGCAGGAGGGCAACAAATTCACCATGCTTTAGATTTCAAAACAGTAAAGCAATTAAAGGAGGCTGTAACAACCTATGGGCTGCAAGCACCCTTCACTGTGAGCATGGTCGAATCCACCAACTTAGACATGACGCCAGCAGATTGGGCTAACGTGTGGATCTGTGCTAAATGGAGGACAATAGTTGTTATGGAAGGTTGCCAATGAGGAATTTTGCATGGAGACAGCTAGGCGAAATGCAGCAGCTGGTTACCCTCAAAGAAATCTAGATATGTTATTAGGAAAAGGTCCTTATGAGGGTCAATGGCAACAAATTGAATATGATCCTGGCGTATACGCACAAATTGCTGTAGATGCGGTTAGGGCATGGAAAACTTTACAGGGGCATGGAGATTTACAGGGACAATTATCTAAGGTAAGATAAGAACACTTATCCTTTTATTCTACTGTACATTCATGTGCAATGTAGGTAGTAGTACCAACATGGTAATCAAGTATTTACTAGCTTTGATAACACTATAAAATAGTACTTATTTCATAGTCTCAAAATATTCCCCTAAAAATAATCATTTTAAAATATGCCATAGTATATTGCAAACAGGTACTATTTTAAAAAATTTATTGAGTATAGGTATTAAGGCTAATCAGCATTTGAAAATCAACTGGTGTTTTGGGTTTTTTAAAAATATATTTTTAGTTGTAGATGGACACAATACCTTTATTTTGTTTATTTATTTTTATGTGGTGCTGGAGATCAAACTCAGGGCCTCACATATGCTAGGCAAGCACTCTACCACTGAGCCAGAACCCCAGCCGTCATCCTGTGTTGTTATTCAGAACACAGCATATTTCCCCTACCATGTGTATATCTATTCATATTTTGAAGATTTAATTGGCTATCACTTCTCTGCTAAGTAAATAATTAAACTCAATTACTCTGTATTCTCCAGTGTCACTTGTATACTTCTTATTTGAAACCCATTTCAACTGGTATAACATGGTTTTATTTATTTGTCTTTCCAATTTGACTAAACTGGGATATTCCTGAAAATAGCTACTATGATTGCTCATTTCACCATTGCTTCTTTAATACCTGTCATTTTGTGTCTAACAGGTAACCAACACTCCACATAGAATCATTCCCTGGCTGGTTGGCTAGTAGCACAGGTCATTTTTTCTCAATTTTTGTTCTAAACTGAATAAAACATGGGGAATTAAAGGAAAAAAAAATTAAAAGGAAAAGCAAAGTATTTTTTTAGCCCCCTCCAAAAGTAAAAATTTTAACAAAAATAAATGAGTTTAAATAATGGGTTTAGCTTGATTTGAAATCACAAGAATATATCAAAAACTATTGTCACTCTAACTTATCTTTATCTCTATTGGATTTGACAGACACAGAATAGGCACATAAACATACAGAAAAATCATACCCTCTTACTGTACCATTGTTTGACAAAATAAATGCCTAAAGTGTTATGTAGTTGTAAAATATTTCAGGAATGTTATGGAGATTTCTATATGCTTGGCTCCACAAATTATAGTTCACAAAATAGATTGCCTCTTGGTTTTAAACAGACCCCAAATGAAGAGCTTAAAAAATGCCAGCATTTATTATATTATTTCTCTGTGCCAAGAAACTGGCTGCATATTTTCCATTCCATTTAATCTGCACATTAATCCAGTTTAGTAATTACTATTGTGTTGTCCTGTTTCTTTTCTTTTTTTTTTTTTTTTAAGAGAGAGAGAGAGAAAGAGAATTTGTAATATTTATTTTTAGTTCTTGGCGGACACAACATCTTTGTTTGTATGTGGTGCTGAGGATCGAACCCGGGCACACGCATGCCAGGCGAGCATGCTACCGCTTGAGCAACATCCCCAGCCCCTGTCCTGTTTCTTTAAATAAATTAAAAAAACCTATGATCAGAGAATAACTTCTCTCAGATTCTCAAATTCTTCAATAACTGACTTGAGGTAAAATCCTATTGTTTTAAATATGATATTATCCTCCCAATGATACAAAAAGAACCATATAGACTTCGAAACTTTATAATTTATAAAGAAAGAATATCAAGAAAAGGCCAATATAGTTGAATTTTGCAATAACCTTGCATTTACTAGAGTATAGAAATAGAAGACATATACCTGAAGTATAGATATTAGGCTAAAAACTTACTCTAATATAAAATATTGTCATTATTCTTTACCTCTAAGAAGGCCAAACCTAAGAATAATGTAGACAGGAGGAGAGAGAAAAATAACCGTTTAACACAAGAAAAAGGGAGTGGAACCTATTTAAAAAGCCATGCAGATATATCATCTTTGTATAGATAACAGTTAAAAAAAAACTTTTATTTTCACATCTAATAGGGAATTTCATCTAGATTCATTATTTTATAGAAAGCCAGTGAGAGAAAAAGAAAGACACTAAGTAGAGTAATTATATGATACTCATTAAGTTCTACCAAGTTAATGATGAAACTTCATTTTCTTTAATATACTAAAGAAGTAGGAGCATAGAAATACAAATCACACCTTCTTAATTAGAACAGATTAATTACAAAAGATTAAGAAAATAATTTTCAATGACTTCATTTCCTTTAAAATTCATATTGGTTTCTGTATGAATTTCTAACTGGAAGTACAATTTCTGTTTATTAACATTTGTTGCCAAGTACTGTATATCATCCATAATTCTGGGTTATTAAATTCCTGAAGCATGCAATACAGCAAACTTAATAGATTTTATGCAAATTGTTATATAGCAAAATAAGACCAGGTGGTACTCATCCTAGCAGAATCCTTCCATAACATTTTCATATTTTTGTTAAAATTAAACAAAATATAAAGTTACCCTTGTGACGTTTAATTTATTTTAATTCATTCTCTATTACAATTTTTTATCCATTCTTCTGGCCCTTTGCACCATGTTATGATACAGTTTTCATTTTAACATTCTTTGATGTTCAGTAGTTTACTACTTTTAAATTGTGACTAGAAACTATGGGACAATTATGCATAGCAATATTCCCACTGAAAAACCACATGCAGAGGATAAAATCGAGCTTGAGATAGAGTTCAACCATTAAAATACAAACAATATCAAAATTTTAAATTGCTAATGTGATCATTTTTTTAAACTAAGAACAATTAGAGATAAATAACCGAGTATGGATACTCAGTCATTTTGTGGTACTGTCCAGAATTTCAAATTTTACTAATATTAGCAGTGATTTCTCAGAAGGAAAAAAAAATTAACATTGACACTCAATTGTATAATAACTCTAATATAATAAGAAATAAACAAATCTTATCGAATAAGAAAATCTATACTATAAACCAATTTTTAAAAAAATAAATGGAGAGACTAAGGTAAAATTTCTAAACAGTAAAATGAGAGGGGAAAAAGATCTTATTTCCTTAATTTCACTTGTCATGCCTTAATTTTATTTCAAATGTTTTAAGATTATAAATTATTGAATTATCTAAATTATTTTTAAATTTTAGAAAATATAAATAAGACCCTAACTGTGAGAGTATCCTTTGGATTGGACATCTTGAACATGCTAATTATTTGAAATTTTAAATATTAGGTCCATAAAAATAGACACTATCTTAAATGCTCAATACTTTTGTAATGTAATACCTAACCATGTAGATGCAAACAGTTTATAATCAATGATTTATACTTTAAGTAACCCCTAAAAAATTATGTTTAAAAAAAAAAAAAAAGAAGTCCTTGGACCTGAATCTTGGCTCCCTATAAACAGAGTAGTCAAATATGGAGCAGATGACATCCTGGAACCGTAAAGCCAGTGAAAACAAGGATTAGAAGTTCTATTAGAGGTATTTTTAGAATGTAGTTCAATCAAGAGAGTCTAAATTTGAAGACATTAGATCATAAATAATTTGATTTTTTTACTGCATTAGGAATTAGCACATATTATATGTGATGCATTTAGGAACTAATTAAAGGCAAATTTTGCACACACACATAATTAACCTTAGTTTATTCTCCATGATATGTACAAACATTAACATAAAATGAATCATGGCCTGAATTATATTGAATGAAATTATAAAACTTCTAAAAGTATATCAGAAAATTTTTGTAACCATTACTAAGGCAAAGTTCTTGATTAACAGAAAGTTGATGTATAAAAAAAGAAATACCGGTGGTGCATGCCTGTAAGCCCAGAAGCTTAAGAGGCTGAGGCAGGAGGATCCAGAGTTCAAAGTCAGACTCAGCAATGGCAAGGCCCTAAGAAACTCAGTGAGATCTTGTCTCTAAAAAAAAAAAAAAAAAAAAAAAAAAAAAAATGTGCAAAATAGGGCTGAGGATGTGGCTCAGTGGTTGAGTGCCCCTGAGTTTAATCCCTGGTCCAAAAAAAGAGAAAAGAAAGAAAGAAATACATGAATTGAATATCATAAAATTAATTTGTGTTGCTCAATATTTTAAAAATGAAAAATGACTCATATTTGATATAATATTTGATTGGATATTAATTGTATCTAAATTATAGAAATTTTCTCAGATTTCAGATACAAGATCTGAAAAAAATTTCAAACATCATTAGACATTAGGAAAATACAATACTACTTTATACACCTTTAAGAATGTATAAAACTGAAACAACTGAAAATATCTAGCATTTTCAAGGAGAAAGTATTTGAAAATTGTATACTTCATCAAAAGGAATGTGAAACTGTATATCAACTCTGGAAATTAGTCTGGTACTTTTGCTGAACTTAAATTTGTGTTTTCCATATGAACTGCAGATCCCATTCCACATTTACTCACAGAAATATAAATTTGAGTTTACACAAAGTCTTTAAGCAAATGTTCATCAGTATAAAAACTCAAATGTCCCTCATCTAGGAAATAAACAAATTAAACTAACAATAAAACTAACAAAAAGGGATGGAATAAAAATAAATACATGGGCTGGGAATGTGGCTCAAGCAGTAGCATGCTCGCCTGGCATGTGTGCAGTGCTGGGTTCTATCCTCAGCTCCACATACAAATAAAGGTGTTGTGTCCATCGAAAACTAAAAAAATAAATATTAAAAAACTCTCTCTCCCTCTCTTTAAAAAAATAAATTTAATAAGAACAACAACTCTGAATTCATTAGATTAAGTTAAAGTAAGCCAATTCAAAAGGTTATGCTAGTATTCTGAGTGAAAAATTAGCAAATCACATCCAGAAGTAGTTAAAAGATTTATATTCATAATTCCAACTGGAATTTATTGTCAGTATGGTAAACCAGTACTTCAATTAAAAACCAGTCAATGTAATCTATCATATCAATAGACCTAAAAATAAAAGTTGTAATTATTGAAATGGATACAGAAAAAAAAAATTTGTGTGTGTTTGTGTGTGTGTGTGTGTGTGTGTATATATATACATGTGAGTTTGCACACTGGGGATAGAACCTAGGACCTCATACATGCTAGGCAAGAACTCTATCACTGAACTACTCCCTAGCCCTCTTTAAACTCTTATCTTAAGAGAGGGTCTTGCTAAGTTGCCCTGACTATCTTTAAATTAGAAATCCTCCTGCCTCAGCCTCCAGAATGATCAGGATAACAGACATGTGCCAATGTGTCTGGTTCAGAAAAGGAATCTTAAAAATCAATACTCATCAGGGTCAGTGGAGCTCACTTGTAATCCCAGTGGCTGAGGAGGCTGAGGCAGGAGTATCAAAAGTTCAAAGCCAGACTTATCAAAAGTAAGATGCTAAGCAACTCAGTGGGACCTTGTCTCTAAAAAAGTGCAAAATAGGTCTGGGGATGTGGCTCAGTGGTCTAGTGGGTCTAGTGCCCCTGAGGTTAATCCCCAGTACACATCCCCCCCAAAAAAAAATCAATACTCATGCTAAATGTGGTAGTACAGGCCTGTGAGCCCAGCTAACTTGGTGAATGAGGCAGGAGGATTTCAAGTTTAAGACTCTCCTTAGCAACTTAAAGCGACTGTCTCAAAATGGAAAATATAAAAAGGTGTGGGATGTAGTTCAGTGTTAAAGTGTCCCTGGTTTGAATCCCCAATACATATATGAAACAAATATATATATTTTTAAATCAATACCCATTCAAGAGGAAAAAAAAATCCTCCCAGCAATTAAGAATAGATGTGTACTTTCTCTACTTAATAGAAAATTCTTAAAAAAATTTTTCAACCAGTCTCATTTTTAAAACAAGACTGTGAATATTACAAAGATTATGTATTTTTATCCAAGACAGAAATTCAAACTATCACAGGCAAGGAGGGAGGGAGGGGGGAAGAAAAGAAGAAAGGAAGGAAGAAAGAATGAATTAATAATTTGAAGGAAGGAAATAAAATGTTTACCATTTGAAGATAAATTTAACATAGGTTTTGTATGTTTGAATATAACAGCAACAAAATCTTTTGGGACTGATAAGTTCAGCAAGTTTAGAGGTAAAAAGTCAATGTCCAAGTTTTTTATACAACCTTCATATGGAAGGACAAAAACCTTGGAATAATTGTAACAACATTGAAAAGAATAAAGCAGGAAGCATCATTGTGCCTGATGTTAAAGACAGCTACTTTGCTGCAATTAATAGGAGAATGGAGTACTGGCAAAAGACAGAACACAGACCAGAAGAACAAAATAAGATAAAGAAATAGCTGCTAACAAATATGTCCAACTATGTTTTGACAGAGGGAGGAAATCATTTCATTTCAGGAAGATTATCTTTCCCCATCATTTGGATCAATCCACATGCCTAAAACAAAACAAACAAACAAAAAAACTCCCAGAAACCTCAACATAAACCTCACATGGCTTACATAAAACTCATTCAAAATGCATGCAAAAAGGACTTTCATATAGAACTATAAATCTTACCAGAGAAAAATCAAAGAAAAACATTGGGGGATGTATAGCTAAGGGAACATAAAACTAAACATGCCTGTGAAACAGAATGAGCAAATCTTTATGCCTAAACAAATAACTAAAAAAAAAAAAAAAAAAAAAAAAAAAAAAAAAAAAAGATGGCAAAGATGCAGGGAAAGAAAAAGAGGAGCAAACTAAACCTAAAGCAAATAGGGAAAAAAAAGTCCAAAAATACCTCAGAAATATATCAAATGGAGAATAGAAAAACAATACTGAAAAACAGTGTTATGTATTTTTCTCTAAGATGAATAAAATTGAAAAAAAAAGTTTGGCTAATTTGATTAAGAGAAAAAATCAAATATTGAAATTTCTAAAGAATTAAAAGTTGAGCCAGTATAATACAATTCAGAAAATATGTATATATAATATATTTTATTTAAACACACACACACACACACACACACACACACACACACATATATATATATATATATATATATATATATATATATATATATATATATATATATATAAAAGGACCACCAATAAATTAGAAAACCAGATAAAATTACAAAATTCCTAGAAACACAGAAAAGATAAAAACTGACTCAAAAACCATAACAATGTGAACACATTTTTATCAAGTGAGGACATTGAATCACTAATTAAAAACCTCTCAACACAGAAAAACTCAGAACCAGATGGCTAGCTGGGGAATTCTATCAAGCATTTAAAGGAGAATTAGCATTCACATTTCACAAAGTTGTCCCCAAAATGGAAGGAGTCATCACTTCCAACTTATCATATGAGGCCAGCATCATCATGTTACCTAAAATAAAAGCCTTCACAAGTAAGAAAACAGCAAACCAATCTCCAAAATAAATAGAGATTCAAAAAGCTTCAGTACTATTTAAGGACATTTTTTTTGGTGGGTGTAGTAAGGGTAATCTCTAGTCTTTATGAAGAGGCCTAGAGACCTCCCTTATCTCTTGTGCCATGTGAGGATGTGAGAACACCACAAGATAGCTAAATGTGACCCCAAACCTACCAAAAACTTGATCTTAAATTTGTCATTCTCCAGAACTTTTGGAAATGAGTTCCTGGTATTTATAAGCCATCCAATTATGGTATTTTATTGAAGCTGCCTAAAAAGACTAAAATAGTGTATCATATCTATAGATATGTACCATATTAGAAATTAAAGCTCAGATATTTAAAAAAAATGTTTTTAATACACTTTAAATTAACTGTACTAAACTTAATAACAAATTATTTTCTTAAAAAAATGAATTTTTCAAATGAAAAATGCTAATAGTAAAAGTACTATTTATATTTTCACTAATGTCTTTAATATCTGACAAAACTGAGTTGAATAGTGTCCTAATATTTACTTCTGTCCTATTTTTCCCAACCTATTTCAGTATCAAATATAATGTAGATTCTAGAAATCTTCATTTCCCTGTCCCTGAATGTGAATTTTAGAATACTGCACCACACTATTGTTATTATTCATTTGAGACCTTGTTTTTGAAGTATTTCATTTAATAATGGGCTTTTTTTTTTACTTTGCATCCTCTCTCTCGTTTCCTAATAAATTATACATGAGCATGAACCAATTTCCATCATTTATCCATAATTTTTATCACTTTCACTTCTGAAAATTATACCAAAAACCTTTGTTTTATTATGCTTAATGATACTGCATATTGCCTTTTTTAAATTAGAAATTAAGAAGACAACAAAACATTGGAAAAAGCTGTTGAGAAATTGTGTAAAAGTTAGAGAAAAAAGTTGACTTTGAGGAATTGGCTTTGGTAATTGTGGTTCTGGCAAGTCCAACAAGCCAGCCAGCTGGAAACAATCAAGAGGTGAAGCTGCAGGTATGTGTATAAATCCATAAGGCATGATGGTATGCTGGAAGGACAGGTAGGGTCATTGTCATCTTCCCTAGGCAGAATTCCTTGTTCCATGGGAAACCTCTTTCCCAAGTATTTCAGGTGAATGGAGGAGGCCCATCTGCATTTTAGAGGGCAATCACTTTTGATTATGATCAACTTGTTGTAAATATCAATCACATCTATAGAATATGTTTCCTGCAACAATGGGATTAGCATTTGACCAAACAACTGGGCCCCACAGCCTAGCTGAGCTAACATATGAAGTTTCACCCACTGTATCATATTAAAATGTGTTTATTAAGTTGATGCATCCATGAGAAAATGTTTAACATTTATTATATTTTTGCATTAGCACAAAGTTATTTTTCTTTTCCCTACTTCTCATTCTTTACCTTTGGCCATTTTCCAGTTTTCAAATGTGACTAGTATATTCCAGTTTTACAGCCTAGAAAAGGAGACATGCTTGAGAAATAAGAAAAGATCAAAAGGATTAATTTGCATCAAATTTAATTACCTTTATTTAAAAAATAGTTTGTAAAAAGCAGTGTTCATTGAAATAAAGGAAAAGAGATGGATGGAAGAAAGCCTAGAGTGGCTCACATTATTGAAATAGGGAAAAAAAACAGGTGACAAAAAATATACTTACATGATCCTAAAAAAATTATAAGCAATGTTTTTGAGTCATAACAAAAATAATGACAATTGGGGCCAGGGTTGTGGCTCAGTGGTACAGTGCTTGCCTAGCATGCACAAGGCGCTGGGTTTGATTCCTGGTCACCACATAAAATAAATAAATAATCAAATAAAATAAAAGTATTTAAAAAATAATGACAATTATAATAAAAGCTACTTTCTACTTTTTATATTTGAATATTCTTACAAACCTTTCAGCAGTGATATATTCTTGCCTCTTCTATAGAAAGTTCTATATATAATGTTGCCCTACATATAAGTAATTTAAAACAATTGTTTCCATTAAATATATTGACTTTATATTTTCTACTTTGTATGCAAATATTATATGTACATTTTTTTTTTTTTACTTTCAGAGAAATAACCATTTTTCATTAGATAATTATGCCTCTAAGGAAGAAAAATCCCAGGGCTAAAACAGGCAATAATTTAAGCTAAAATAAATTATAAGTTTTAAATGTGTTATTTAAAATCTAGATTTACATATATATATTCAAGGTTGTTTATTAGTACCCAAGAAAGCCTAGATAAAATCCTACATGATTTCATTATGAATGGGTACAAATTAAGGGCAAATTGGCAGATGATGTGGCCATTCCTACATATTAGACCAATAATACACAAAATAAATACTCAACATAGGTTTTGTAACTTAGTTTGAGTAACAACAGGAAATATGTTATTTGATTAGAAAATAACCATTTGACTTTCATGACTTTCACGGTCATGAAAGTCAAATGGTTATTTGTTTTTTGTCCATTTATCTGGATTGGTTGGACAAGTTTGTAGGTCACCCACAGAGAACTACTTTCACTCAATTACTTGGGCAGTCTTTTTGATTATGTTTAAATATGACAAGGTAGTGAAGTGGCCTGGACTCTGAGAGGTTAGTGAATTTGTATGTGTCCTCTTGACTTGTAAACCTTTTATAAAGGACTCTCATAAATGTTCTTCTGTTAATTATCTTACCACATTCTAATGAATGCAAGTTCAATTACTTTGGAAACTCTCCAAAATATTTACAGTAAAATGCAATTCCTCTTTCAAGTATCTTTCTACAAATATTGTGATCATAGTAAAGCAGATCAAGATATAATAAAGAACTTTTCAATGAGAAAGTATGCATCATTGAGCAGCTCACTTAGAACTCCAGCGTCAGTATCTCTAGTGGATAGAGAAACTTTTGGGTTCAATTAACTATACTTAAAATATTATTCTACAGAGGCATTAAAATTATGTTAAAAAGCACATGGATGAAAATTTTAAAATGTCACATTCCTATTTTAAAATGAACTCCTATTTCAAAATTCAAGCAAATTCTCAACATTAGAACAACTGTTGAGCATAAAATCAATGAGTGTAAAATATTTAATTGTTGGAATGAAGGCTAAATTCTTACTTTTACTTGTAGATGCTTCGTTACAGACATCAGGAACAAATGTAGGTTTAACTAATCCTTTGTATAAAAATCAATGATCATGAATAAGTAAAAGATATTGGTCTAGGGTACAGCTCAAATGACCAAGAAATCATCTCAGTAGTGACCTTACATTTATAACATTTCTTAAGGAACACTACTTTGCAATATCCTAAATGGAACATCACTCTTTGTTTCTAAAAGAAAGGGAAATTGATCTTAATAAATAAATGCGCCAATCAGAGACTAAAACATTACATAGTCAAATCTATAAGAAAAGCACACAAAGAAATAGAAATGCACTGGAAATTTTGTAGCAATTTAAACAATCATGTTGTCTCAAATGGTAAAATAAGGTAAATAGTGTGCTTGAAAAGGTCAAAACTCTGTAAAATATATAATATACAGTCATGTCTAGCTGTATTTCATCTTCTGAAGTCAATTTAGAAATGAATTACATTTTCAAATGGAGAATTTTTTAATATCTATTTTTAAACTTCATTTAATATACAATTTTTTCTTCACTATTAGATTAAAATATAAATTAAGTGTACATCTATATCAGGTGTTTCCTACCATCAATAAATACACACATTCAAATCACAAGTTTCAGAAACTAATTTGCTCAAAACATTTCCTTTGAATACAGATGTCATCAAGCACTTTTTGTTAAATGTCAGATAGTAAATATTTTACATTTTGTGGACCATATGTTCCATATGACAATTCCTCCATAGTATTATTGTAGCAAAAAAAAAAAAAAAAAAAAAAAAAGTCATAAACATCACATAAAGAATAGATGGCCAGGTAAAAGGATGGAGTTGGAGACTATCATGCTAAGTTAAGTAAGCCAATCCCCCCAAACCAAAGGCCAAATGTTCTCATAAGTGAATGCTGATCATAATTGTGGGGGCGGGGGACATGGTATAAATGAAGGAACTTTGATGGGACAAAGGGGAGGCAAAGGTGCCAGGGCTTGGAGTAGGAAAGATGGTGGAATGAGATGGACATCATTACCCTAGCTACATGTATGACTGCACATATGGTGTGACACTACATGGTGTACAACCATAGAAATGTAAAGTTGTGCTGCAATTGTGTACAATGAATAAAAAATGCATTCTGTTGTCATATATACCCAATTAAAATAAATTTTAAAAACTTATGCTCTATATGTACATGAATATACCACAAGAAACTTCACTTTTATGCATGTCTATAAAGCCCAATTAAGAATAATTATAAATAACTATAAATAAATAGAAAAAATAGAAGGAAAACCAGTAGAGTAGAAGAAGAGGAACAGGGGAAGGGAGAAAGGGCAGGAAAAAAAAAACAAGTATTGGTGACTGAAATTGAGCAATTTATATTTCATGTTTTCATGAGTATGACAAAATGAACCCTAATATTATGTATGACCCTAATGACTAATGAAAACATTAAAAAATAATAGATGTGTTGTTTTGCAATAAAACTTCATGACAACAGCCTCAAATATTCAAATGAACCCTTTTGGCTGGATTTGGACTATTGGCTATATTTGGCCCTCAGTTTGTAAGGTGCTGGCTCATTTTAATGCAATAAACAAATAACAATAAAAAGTATCTCTATAGATATTTTATTGGCTATTTCTTGCACAAACCTATTTCTAACATTGATAATCATCAATTTAGTATTTTCCTAATTTTATACAACTTTTGTGTAACTGTATCTTTAATGACTTTTCTGAAATGCTACTCATTTTATTCTAATTATGTAAGTACAATGAAAAATAGAATGCTTTCAAAATTTGCACATTTTACTTTATTATTTAAACCTGTAGGAAGAATGAGGATAGACAATTTCTACCAAGTGAATGCTGATAATGAGTTTTAAAACTAGGTATGCACACTCAATGGCCCTAAAGTAATTAGAAACTAAGTTTATTATCTTCAAGTTTAAAGCCAGTACTTTAGAAATTGTCCCTTAGTTTAGTTTGGACTTAGTATAGAAAAGGTGAGCCATAACGAATATTGGGCTTAATTACCAGCCTCTCATATACATAATTACTTGAGAAACTTTATTAGCATTTTTCCTCCTAATTATGCACACTCTTATTGGAAAGTTCCAATAAACAAAACTCTTGAATCTGAATCTCTATTAGATTTTTTGTTTGCACCATACAGAATAGTGAATCAATTTCTGCTTATTTCAAACACAAAAATATAAAATTAGCTACATAATTGGTCTTATCACTGGTTAGTAGAATAAAAAAAAAATCATATAGTAAAAAAATGTTTCACATACTTTATGATAACAAAGATTAAAGAGATTGCAACTTGTCATAGCCAGCAATGTCTCTCAGACTTGAGGGCATTCTCATAACATCATAAAATGGAAAGCTCTGTATCATTTCAAAAACTGTTTGATTTTTCTTGCAAATTTAAAATATTATATGTAACAGTTTATTTTAGGAGTTATTTTGAATTCTTCTTCATCCTGCGTTTTCATATATGGCTCTATTAACAATGGGAAAACAAAGGAAAAAAAAATTTCCCTCCAGAACACTTGAGATTGCAACTGTGAGGATGAAATTGTGAACTGTGCGGGTAAATTTGTTTGAATGCAGTTAGGGACATAGGGAAACAATCCAAGCTAAAGTTCATTTACCAGGACTGTTTCAGTGTACAACAAAAAGGAAACTGTTAAGAACTGCAAATATGACACACACTTGAAACTCGATTTATTTACCAACTAAGTACTCTGCTGGGGATAAGTCATAGATGATTCCCTTAAATAATCCAAAAGTTGAGATCGATCATTGTTAACATAGAACAATGCAGCAGAACATGATGAATAAGTCAAAAAGAAAATGGTTCTTGAGTGGATAGACAAAAGATGAACTATGTTATCTGAGTGCTTACAAAATGAGTACTTTGTCAGCTAAGCTGAGATCGGTGTCCATTATGCAGTTTTATACAGTAACACTGAGACAGCATTACTGTGCTATGTGCAGAAGATCTCAGATATATGCATAGAACTTACCTACATATATGTTTTTTTGAGGGATGGAGGGAGGAAAGTGGGAAGAGAGGGGGAGGGGCAGGGGCTGTGAGAGAGGGGAAGGGAAGGGGAAGGGAGAGGGAGAGAGAGAGAGAGAGAATCCAAGAAAAACCTGGAAAAATAAACTTCATAAGAGAGAATGGCTAAACCAAACAAACAAAAATCAAAGGACAACAACCCACAGAATGTCGGTAGTTATATAAGTTAGCTAGGTTGCAGAATGTTCCTTTATTGGGCTGCAGCTCATATTTTTACATCATTAGATTCTTGTTATCCATTCTGACCAGAATGTCATTGAAGTACTGTTCTTCAATGCTCAGTACATTATATTGGTATATTTGACATCTCATAATTGGTGATTTTAACTTTTATCACCTGAGTAAGATGGAGTTTATTGAAGTTTTCCATTATAAAGATACTGTTTTGATTTTTTTCACCAATAAAGGTCCAAAGGAAGTAATATCAGACTATGTTAATACTTCAATTTTAGTTGCATTTTTGACAGAGCATCCATTGATGATTTTTGACAGCATAGATTTTAACTTGTATTGATATTTTGTTTTACAAAATATTTTTCCTATTTTTCTCACTGCTTCTTCATTTTTAGGTTATAAGTATAATATAATAAGCAGCTTTCCCATCAATGACATTTATTTATTTGCTTACTTATTCAATATGAATATTGATATTAATAAATAAGCAAACGGACTCATAGATTCTTATATATTGGTTATAACTCGTTATTGTTACTATTTGCTTGATGTTCATATAGTACCACCAGCTTGGCTGTAGGGAGTACTTTAGTTATCAGTACTTTTTTCATCTCACATAACTTAAACTTCTTTGATCATTTCCATATTGGCAAGAACTTTTAGAAAATATCAAGAACATGGATAAAATGAATGTATGAAGGGCCTTTCCAACTTAAATTAAGAACAAAGAAAAATTGAATGTAATATACATACATAGGTTGAATCTTAATCAAGATTTGTGATTTTTTTTTTTTTTTTGCTAAGGGATGAATTTTAAATATTTAACAAAATGTTAATAATTGTAGAATTTTATTAATATTAATGTACTTGTGTTTTCAATCATACTGTACTTATATAAGGGCATGTCCTGGTTCACAACATACAGATACTAGTATACTAATTGTAATGAGACAGCCTACCTGTGACTCAACATTTAGTGACCATAAAGAAGATATGGACATACTATGTACTATTTTTTTAAGCTTTTATATAAATGTGAATTTATATAACAACAGCAACAACAATAATTACAACAACAATAATTATAACAAAACATAAGTTCTGAGGTACCGGGTCTGGTTGAAAGCCAGAGATACACATGGATATGTACCTCCATAGGCAAATATGGTCCCTCAGAACAGGAACATGCACAACTTTCAAAGTGATTGGTTCTGGGCTAGATTATAACTGTAGAGCACAACCACCTTGATACACAAGAAATTTTGTTTTAGTGTTTATTTATTTACTGACTTGGCTTATTATTTACTTACTAGTTTTGTTATATACAAAGTTTTGAGAAATAAAAATAAGATAAAATATAAACTCTATTTCTGCTTAGGAAAAACCAAAACTGAATAGTAAAAATTGTTTTGTTTTGTTTTTGATACTGAGGATTGAACTCGGGGATACTCAACCACTGAACCACATCCCCAGCCCTATTTTGTATTTTAGTTAGAGATAGGCTCTTACTGGGTTGCTCAATGCCTCACCATTGCTGAGGCTGGCTTTGAACTCACCATCCGCATGCTTCAGCATCTCAAGCCATTGGGCTTACAGGGGTGTGCAACCTAACAAAATTTTAATGCTTATCTTAGAGCTACCATAGATAAATTTCTTAATAGTTCTTAATTTCAAATTCTGCATAATGTGTTAAGAGGTAATATTTTTTCTTCTTCATGAGAAATATAAATTTAAGACAGAATGGTCTAGGTTCTGTTATAATAATGAGACAAATAACACTTCGTAAATGAAAGTCATATATGATCAAATATTAAGCAAATAAAATAAAAGATTGAAATAAAATTTAATAAATTTATTTTACTTTTAATTTAAAAATCTTGAGCATAATTGTATTCCTGAACATCTTTGTTTCCCCAAACTTGTATATTTCTTAGAATAGTTACTTTTGCTAGACAATTTTTGATGTATGATATTATAAATGTCTTTAACACAGACAGTTTGCCAAAAATATAGATCACTTGGCAACTGTTCCATTTGTTGTAACTATCAAAAATGACATTTTTTGACACTTAAAAATTATTCTACCTCATTCAGAATGATGCAAAGGCATTCAATCTTGAAGTTGAAAGCCATACATGTAATTAGTATACAAAGTGGATCCCACTTATCCTCAGCTTTAGAACCAGAGTTAAATTATGTCAATTGTTAAGAGTCTAGGTCATTAAGAAGGATGTTTTTCCTCTAACACACAATCTGAGATACAAAAGTTCCCATGGTTAGTATATAAGACATTTGCAAATCCTATAAATTCAGACTTAAAATATTTTTCTGCAGATGTGATTTATATATTTAATCAAGCCTGGGGGTAGAATATCTATATCTTAGATTATATTTCAAATGGGATGTGATGAAGATATGTGTTATATGGTCAATTCGTATTGTTAGCATAATGAATTCCTCAGAGTACTTCTCAAAAGAGTATAATTTTAAAATAGATTGTATCACCTGTTAAGAATAAAGCAATTAGGGTTGCTTTTCTTACCAAGAATTTAATAGTTAGCCAAGTATGTATATAGGACAACCATCAGACTGGGATAAAATTTAAGATAGAACACACATAGTAGCCTCTAAATTTGACATTTATGAATGATTCATCAGGGTAAATAAAATTAAAATAATATGACCTTCCATTAACTGCTATAAGATCATACAATAGTAAATAGTGTTCTATAGCAATACAAAATTGACTTGAATGCAATATAAAACTTGAATGAAGGGGCTTGTGGCTCAGTGGTAGAGTGCTTGCCTAGCAAGTGTAAGGCTCTGGGTTTAATTCTCAGCACCACATATAAATAAATGAATAAAATAGAGGTACATCAACAACTAAAATATAAACCGAAAAAATCATTGCAATATATAAAATTATTTTGAAACCTATGGTACTGCTGATAACACACTGTAGGCCACACACTGCATTGGGTTGAGCTCTACGTTGTAGGCATGAACCCTGTGATAAATACTAAAACATATTCTATGTTATGAATGGTACAAAAAAGATGACTCTTTGTGTCCTATAAATTAAGAAAATAAGGCAATGGTCATGAGTAAAAGGAAATGAATACTTGGGCTTCAACATAAGCACAGGGTTCTGTATCACTGACAGTCTACCTAAAAGAAAGAATTACAGAATGTAACTGGTGTTCAATGAGGTTTCCATAAGATACTTAAAGAAGGATTTGGAAGGCTTTGTGAGGGCTATTAGAGACAGCTTCCATGGATCACTTCTGTTGCCTCAAAAGGAAAGTCGGGGTCATTTGGCCAAATAAAGAAATCCTTCCAAATCTTTTTTTTTTTTTTTTTTTTTTTTCAGTTGTAAAGGGACACAATACCATTATTTTTAATTAATTATTTACTTTATGTGGTACTGAGGATCAAACCCAGTGCCCCACAGGAGGTGCATGCAAGTGCTCCAACACAGAGCCACAATCCCAGCCCCTCCAAACATATTTTTCCCCCTGTGGAACACTATTAATTGGGAATATCTCTACAAATGGAAAAAATAAAGTGTAAAATTAAATCACTCTGCACATAGACTTTTCTGACCATGAATACTGCCTTTTCCACACATCAAAATATATTTTATGCAAACCACCAGCCAAAAAAAGAATTCATGTCATTAAATGAGATTTGATAGTTAAACATAATATGCAAAATACATTAAAATTATAAAAATATAAGAGTAAAAACTGAAGTGAAAAACAGTGGATAAAGAAATTTGCCAAAAAAAAAAAAAAAAAAAAATATTGCTGAGAGCTTGATGATATATGCAAACCTCAAGGTAGAGCTGTTAAGCATCAGAAAGAGAGGGGTGTGGGTTGGCAGATATCGAGAAGAAACCGCAAGAGAAAATTAAGTTATCACATTGTAAACAATGAAAACAGAAGTACTGAAAACGGTAAAAGCATAAAGTACCTGCTACAGAGTGCTATGAAAACAAACACAAAGTAAAATGAGTTTTAAGAAATTATTAAATATATATATATATATATATATATATATATATATAGAGAGAGAGAGAGAGAGAGAGAGAGAGAGAGAGAGAGAGAGAGAGAGACATGTGCACAAAGCTTGATAGTTCTTTGAATACATATATATATATATATATATATATATATATATATATATATATATATATATATATATATATAATGTAGTTACTGGAAAGGACAAAATAGCAAATTGAACAGAGGAAAAACAACAACAACAAATCAAAACTAAAGGAAATCTGAAACTACAGGGAAAAAGGGATACTGTTTTCAGGATATATTGCCAAAAAAGTGAAGAAGGTTTGGGTCACTCTGAATTACTTCATAATGAAAAATGAACTTCCAAGATACACAAACTTTAAAGTTTACAGTCATAAACATGTAGCAATCAACAAGAAAAAATGAAGATTAGTTCAAAATTCCCCATAAGTATACAAAACTAAAAAAAAAAAAAAAAAAAAAAAAAACACTCACTTCCTGTGAGGAAACTAACTTTTTTTTTTTTTTTTTTTTTACTCAGACTGTCATTTACTTATGAATAAACCTTTATATATTTTTCATTGATAAACACAAAGAGAACTTATTCTTGGATGTCCTTAAAGACACTACTGGATGACAGGCTATCATGAGTTGCTGTACTTCAGTCACATTCTCAGGGTCCATTTCTAATTCTTTTTCTCTTTCTACTTATACCACATTCCTTACTTCAGTGAAGTCCATAAGGGTTATGATTATCTTCTTCCAAAGTCCTGTTAATGTTGATATTTTTACCTCATCCTATGAGTCACTAATAATAACATCTAGAATGTGAATTGTTTCTAGAATCTTTTCAATTTACTTGGCCCAGATCCATCAGAAAAATCACTATGGCTGCTACAGCATTACAAAATGTATTTCTTAAACAACAGTTCCTGGCGATTGAAATTGCTGCTTGATCCATGCATTGCAGAATAGATATCTTGATAGCAGATATGCAAAGAAATACTCTCATTGTGCAACTTTATCATAGCTCCTGGGAATCTTCCTTTTTGAACAGTAAGTACCAACAGTGAACTTAGCATCTTTTTTTTTTAATTTTTTATTGTTGGTTGTTCAAAACATTACATAGTTCTTGCTATATAATATTTCACACTTTGATTCAAGTGGGTTATGAACTCCCATTTTTACCCCATATACAGATTGCAGAATCACATCAGTTACACATCCATTGATTTACATATTGCCATACTAGTGTCTGTTGTATTCTGCTGCCTTTCCTATCCTCTACTATCCACCCTCCCCTCCCCTCCCCTCTTCTCTCTCTGCCCCCTCTACTGTCATTCATTTCTCCCCCTTGTATTATTTTTCCCTTTCCCCTCACTTCCTCTTGTATGTACTTTTGTATAACCCTGAGGGTCTCCTTCCATTTCCATGCAATTTCCCTTCTCTCTCCCTTTCCCTCCCACCTCTCATCCCTGTTTAATGTTAATCTTCTTCTCATGCTCTTCGTCCCTACTCTGTTCTTGGTTACTCTACTTATATCAAAGAAGACATTTGGCATTTGTTTTTTAGGGATTGGCTAACTTCACTTAGCATAATCTGCTCTAATGCCATCCATTTCCCTGCAAATTATATGATTTTGTCATTTTTTAATGCAGAGTAATACTCCATTGTGTATAAATGTCACATTTTTTTTTTTTATCCATTCGTCTATTGAAGGGCATCTAGGTTGGTTCCACAGTCTTGCTATTGTGAATTGTGCTGCTATGAACATCGATGTAGCAGTGTCCCTGTAGCATGCTCTTTTTAGGTCTTTAGGGAATAGACCGAGAAGGGGAATAGCTGGGTCAAATGGTGGTTCCATTCCCAGCTTTCCAAGAAATCTCCATACTGCTTTCCAAATTGGCTGCACCAATTTGCAGTCCAACCAGCAATGTACAAGTGTACCCTTTTCCCCACATCCTCTCCAGCACTTGTTGTTGTTTGACTTCAGAATGGCTGCCAATCTTACTGGAGTGAGATGGTATCTTAGGGTGGTTTTGATTTGCATTTCTCTGACAGCTAGAGATGGTGAGCATTTTTTCATGTACTTGTTGATTGATTGTATGTCCTCCTCTGTGAAGTGTCTGTTCAGGTCCTTGGCCCATTTGTTGATTGAGTTGTTTGTTATCTTATTGTCTAATTTTTTGAGTTCTTTGTATACTCTGGATATTAGGGCTCTATCTGAAGTGTGAGGAGTAAAGATTTGTTCCCAGCATGTAGGCTCCCTATTTACATCTCTTCTTGTTTCTTTTGCTGTGAAAAAACTTTTTAGTTTGAGTAAGTCCCATTTGTTGACTCTAGTTATTAACTTTTGTGCTATGGGTGTCCTATTGAGGAATTTGGAGCCCGACCCCACAGCATGTAGATCGTAGCCAACTTTTTCTTCTATCAGATGGCTTGTCTCTGATTTGATATCAAGCTCCTTGATCCATTTTGTATTAACTTTTGTGCATGGTGAGAGAAAGGGATTCAGTTTCATTTTGTTGCATATGGATTTCCAGTTTTCCCAGCACCATTTGTTGAAGATGCTATCCTTCCTCCATTGCATGCCTTTAGCCCCTTTATCAAATATAAGATAGTTGTAGTTTTGTGGATTGGTTTCTGTGTCCTCTATTCTGTACCATTGGTCCACCCGCCTGTTTTGGTACCAGTCTTTAAAGAATTATAAACAAACATGTTGTTATCCAAAGTTTTTCCATTTACACAAGCTAAACAAGTAATATTTAATATAATTCTTAAAGGCCCTAGGATTTTTGGATTGATAAATCAATATTATCTTCAACTTAAAGACACCAGATGTGTTAGCCCCTAACAAGATTTAAGTTCGAAGTCAGGCATTAACTTCTCTTTAGCTATGAAATCCCTAGATGGCATCTTCTTCCAATAGAAGGTTGATTTGTCTACATTTAAAATCTGTTGTTTATTGTAGCCACCTTCATCAATTGTCTTAGCTAGTTCTTCTGGACAACTTGCTGCAAAATCCGTATTAGCACTCACTGCTTCACATTGGACTTTGAAATGGCTTCTTTCCTTAACTCTCATTAGTCAACCTGTGTTAGCCTCGAACTTTTCTTCTGAAGCTTCCTCAAAATCAGCTCTCATAGAATTGAAAAGAATTAGATCCTTGCTCTGGATTAGGTTTTAGCTTAAGGGATAATGGTACTGATAAACTTGCTTGACTCAAGGTTATCACAAACCTTTAATCTATAAAGCATCTCAATATATGTGAGGCCCAATAAAGAGAAAGCAAAATAAAGTGAGCTATGCTTGTATTCATCAACAAATTTAATATGTATACATGTCAAAATACTTGCACACAATAAAAAAATTCACCTCCATAAGAATTTTTAGGTTTGTAATTTTGATAGGCATTAGCAAGTTGACATCAACATTTATCATATTTCTAAACTCACATGTGAAATTGACTGTATCCTCATATCTTAAATAGCATAACAATAATAATGTATTTTCAAGGATTTTTATCTTTGCTATTGTGACTGATAAAATATGGTACTTGACTTAATTTTCATGTTCTTTATGTTAAATAAATTTAAACAAATTTTAATATTTTATATTTTCCATTCTGTTAATTACCTGTATATATTGTTCATTAATGTTAGGGTCAGTTTTGGTAGAATTTGGGAATTAACTTGTAGGAGATCCTTATAAAAGGTACTTTAACCCAAATAAAATAATGTAATTTAAAAGTTTCATTTATTAATTAACTGTTACTTGAATAAATTTCCTATTTACAAAATGAGAGACAAATATTTTGTGATTCTTGGGTTCTGATACACATATTGATTTGTAAGGCTCAAATGTAACAACAAATTCCAATTTTAGCTTTCTGGTCTTTCCCAGTTTTTCTTCATATTTTTATTTTTTTAACACAGTTTATTAACTTGTTGGTGTCAGTATTTAAAATGCTGGAACTGTGCAATAAATTTAAATATTTACTAAATTTTATCTTCACACATTATTTTCATTCATTTCAGAACAATTCTGCCTATCCTGAATTATTTTTCAATTCATTTTAGAATAAGTTTATTGTATTCATAATATTTTCCATGTTGTATGTTTGTTTGTCCTTCTTCTTCTCCTCCTCCTCCTCCTCATCCTTCATTTTCTTCTTTTTTTCTTTGTGTATTTATTTGTTTTTGTGGTACTGGGGTTGAACCAGAGGACATTCTACCACTGAGCTATATATCTCCAGAACTATTTATTTTTATTTTATTTTTCATTGCAAGACTAAGTTGCCCAGGTGGAGCTCAAACTTGCTATCCTTCTGCCTCAAACTCTTGAATGTGCACTACCAAGCCTGGCTTCTTTCTTCTTTTACTATTATTACAAAGCTATAGTAACAAAAATGTCATGGTATTGGCACCAAAATAAAAAGGTAGCCCAGGACACAGAGATTAACCCACAAATATACAAATATCTTATATTACATAAAGGTGCCAAAAGCATGCACTGGAGAAAGGATAGCATCTTCAACAAATGGTGTGGGGAAAAATGGAAATCCATATGTAACAAAATAAAATTGAATCCCTATCTCTCACCATGCACAAAAGTTAACTCAAAATGGATCAAGGATCTAGGGATTAAACCAGAGACTCTGTGTCTAATGGAAGCAAAAGTAGGCCCTAATCTCCATCACGTGGTGCTAGGCCCCAACTTCCTTAATAAAACAACTATAGCACAAGAATTAAAACCAAGAATCAATAAATGGGATGGATTCAAACTAAAAAAGTTTTTTTCTCAGCAAAAGAAATAATATGTGAGGTGAATAGGGAGCCTACATCCTGGGAACACATAAGATAGAGCTCTAATCTCTAGAATATATAAAGAGCTCAACAAGATAAGCACCCAAAAAAAACCAAAAAACAAATAATCCAATCAATAAATGAGCCAAGGACCTGAACAGATACTTATCAGAAGAAGATATACAATCAATCAACAATATATTAAAAAATGCTCACCATCTCTAGCAATCAGAGAAATACAAATTAACGCTACTCTAAGATGCCATCTCACTCCAGTAACAGTGGCAGCCATTATGAAGACAAACAACAACAAGTGCTGGCAAGGATGCGGGGAAAAATGTACATTCATACACTGTTGGTGGGACTACAAATTGGTGCAGCCAATTTGGAAAGCAGTATGGAGATTCCTTGGAAAACTGGGAATGAAACCACCATTTGGCCAAGCTATTCCTCTTCTCAGACTATAACCAAAGGACCTAAAAACAGCATATTATAGGGACACAGCCACATCAATGTTTATAGCAGCACAATTCACAATAGCTAAACTGTGGAGCCAAACTAGATGTCCTTCATTGGATGAATGGATAAAAAAATGTGGCATTTATACACAATGGAATATTATTCAGCAATAAAAGAGAATAAGATCATGGCATTTGCAGGGAAATGGATGGCATGAGAGAAGATTATGCTAAGTGAAGTTAGCCAATCCCCAAAAAATAAATGCCAAATGTCTTCTCTGATATAAGGGGGTGTGACTCAAAATGGTGTTGGGAAGGAGAGCAAGGGAGGAAGATTACCTCTAGATAGGGAATAGGGGTGGGAGGGAAAGGGAGGGAGAAGGGGAATATCATGGATGGTGAAAGGAGACCCACATCACTATCAAAATACATGTATGAAGATGTGAATTTGGTGTCAACATACCTTATATATAATCAGAGATATGATAAATTGTGATATAATTGTGTATTAAAAATTGTAATGCAAAAATAAATAAATATTTTAAAAAAACAATAGAAAACAGAAACAAACCCACATGAATACAGTTATTTCATACTAGACTAATATACCAAAACACACAAATCCTTTTCAACAAATGTTGCTGGAAAAGTGGATATCCATGTGCAGCAAAATGAAATCAAATCTCTATCTCTCAGCATACACAAAACTCAACTCCAAGTGTATCAAGGACCTAGGAATTAGACCAGAAACCCTGCACCTAAAAGAAGAAAAAGTAAGCCCAAATCTTCAGTACGTCAAATTCGTCCCTGACTTCATTAGTAAGACTCCCGAAGGACAAGATATAAAATCAAGAATTAATAAATTGATGGATTCAAACTAAAAACCTTAGCAAGAGAAACAATCAATGAGGTGAAGAGAGAGCTTTCATTTTGCAAGCGAATTTTTGCCACATGCGCATCAGACAGAACACTCTCGAGGATATATAAAAACATCTAGAGGATATATAAAAAACTTAACAATAAAAAATAATCCAATCAGTAAATGAACTAAGGAGCTAAACAGACACTTCTCAGAAGAAGATATACAATCCATCAACAAATATATGAAAAAAAAATGTTCAATATCCTTAGTAATTAGAGAAATGGAAATCAAAACTACTCAAAGATTTCATCTCACTTCAATTGGAACGACAGTTATAAAAAATACAAACAACAATTCATGTTGGCAAGGATGTGGGAGAAAAGGTACACTCATACTTTGTTAGTGAGACTGCAAATTAGTACATCTAATCTGGAAAATAATATGGAGATTCCTTAGAAAACTTTGAGTGGAACCACCAGTCAATCCAGCTATCCCTCTCCTATAAACATCAATGTTTATAGAAGCACAATTTACAAGAGCCAAACTCTGGAACCAACCTAGATGTCCTTCAATAGATAAATGGATAAAGAAATTATTATGGTATATATATATACAATGGAGTTTTACTCAGCGTTTTCAGGCAAATGGATGGAGTTAGAGAATATCATGCTAAACAAAATAAGCCAATCCCCCCAAAACAAAGGCCAGGTGTTTTCTCTAAGTGGATGGTTATCAATAATGGAGACAGGGGCATTGGATGAGTGGAGAAACTTGGATGGGGCAAAGGGGAGGGTGGGAGGGTGCCTGGGGATAAAAAAAATATTTGGAGTGAGATGGTCATCATTACCCTTGGTACATGTATGACTGCATGAATGGTGTGACTATACTTTGGGTGAAACCAGAGAAGTGAAGAATTCTAATCCATTTGTGTACAATGAATTAAAGAGCATTCTACTGTCATGTATAACTGATTACAATGAATAAATAAAGTTACTTTAAATTTATTAGAGTATATCATGTTATATATCAAAGATCAATTAATTCACTACAATATATCTTTTATTTGCAGACTAATACATAAAAATCGTAAACATTACTTTTGGTAATAATTTTGTATTTATTTTCTAAACTCTTAAAAATTTCAATAGCAGATGTTGTATGCAATTTGATACAGATTTTTTTTTAATTTAAAGTAAAATAGACCAAATATATATGTTATGACAAATAGTTTATACTTTCCTATAACTGATAAATTACAAACAGTTCGATATTTATGTCAGCCTTTTTGATAGAACTTATTGAATGTCTACTATTTTAAACAAAGTTTATTACTATTTACATAAATAGGCATAAGTAAGCTAGAGAAACAGGATTGACTAAGCAGAGCAGAGATAAAGTGCAAGATGATAATTATCAGTTCAAATAGAAGTTTTCTCTATTGGCAACAATGACTCCATTTACTGTTGGTATTTATTGTAAACTGAAAAATAGTAATTAGGGCATCCAAATAACCATCAATGGACTAGAAATTTTACTATTCTATTTTTACAATCCTTAGGGTAAAGAAATTCTGAGCAGAATATGCAATGAAAAAAGAAAAGATCATGGAGCAAAGAAAACTGTGATGCCTAGCTGCTAGGGCTTTGTCTGCCTCTTGAAATTTGTTAGTCTCTTCTCTCCAGCTGCATCATTCAGCAGAGAAGCCAGCAGTTTTCTGAGTTTGTTTAATGGTATTCTAAAATAACTCTTTTCTAGGAATTCAAAATACCCCTGACAGCAAGAGGTAACCAAATACATTCAGTCAGCTAAGATTCAGTTTTAGATCTTCATGGAACACTATGATATATTATTTTTTAAAAAAATCCTTTATGCTGGGCTGATATTCAGGCAGCAAGTGGAAGCTTACCTATACCAGTTTTGAAAATATGAAATACTTGCTTCCCTTTGGGAAATAGTTACCTCCTCAGATTCCTGAGTCCACATATCCTATCTCTGACAGTAAGAGTTTTGAACCCTTTTTCTATTTCTTCAGTAGCATTCCAGAGTTCAACAATCAACTCATTAATTTTGGGCACCATAAGATCCTCTTGACCTGTACTCCAAAGTCCAGATGGATGTTTATACTATTATTAAGGACATGTGATGCTGATTATTGAATGATTTGAATTGAAGCCTTTTTTTAAAAAAAAGATTATATGTTACTAATTAATAATATGTAATTTGTTATGTCTACTTTGGGGTTACATAATATGGTTTCTTTTCAAATTGATTTATTTAAAAACATCTTTCAGGGACTTCATGCATCTTTAAGTATTATATGACACAAGAGGTTTTCACTTTCAACTTTTACCCACTATGAGTTCCTCTTTTGTGTGTGTGTGTGTGTGTGTGTGTGTGTGTGTGTGTGTGTGTACTGGGGTTGAAAATAGGAGCACTTTTTAAATTTTGAGATAGGGTCTCACTAAATTGCTTAGGATCTCATTAAGTTGCTGATGTCCCTCAAACTTGAGATCCCCCTGCCTAGGCCTCCTGAGTAGCTGGAATTACATGTGTTCACTGCCAAGCCTGGATGTGAGTTCCTCTTATAAATGCCTATAGTGAGATATGTGCAATCCCAGCATAATTCAAATGTCTGTAATCACTATCTTGTAATCTCTAGGTTGTTACAACTTGCTTGGTGCAAAAAAAAAAGTCACCTTGGATGAATGTCAGTTGGTGACTACAGTTAGAAACACATTGTATTATAATTCACTAAGAGCTGAGATAGCTGCCTGTTTAAAAAAAAAAAAAAGTAGACAGAATTTTATATTTCTGGACTTTCCTGCTTTTATAGTGATGCATGTCCCTTTCACTTATCAGCTTAGAGAACACATGAACTGAGGTCCAGTGAATCACAAATTTGAGCAATCTCCATCCTGTTCTGTATATACCTATTTTACATCTGCTTTATTAGCTGGAACAAAAAAACTACTTTCCATTTGTGTTCCATATTTCTATGTATTTTGTGTTCCATATTTCTATGCCCTTAAAAAATCTATATTTAGAAAACATTCATTGATTTGAGAGTAAACAGTATTGATGGTATTTATGAATGGTTATTTAGTTGCTCAGCTATACAACATATTTTAAGTCTCCACATAAAGAAGCAGGAGTAAGCATAACTTGGATATTATTTGTAAATTTTAGGCTTTCTTCATCTACTTGAAAAATGCAAATTATCTGAGAAGAAAACAACATACAACTACATAATTACAATATGCTTTAAATGAATAACTTAATGAAGCACAGGATATCTGTACCCATGTTGGATGCTAAAAGTCGTATAACTCTAAAATATATCATTGACAACTCTAATAGATTTAGATTATTGATTTGAATTGAAGCTTTTCAATTTTTTTTCTTCCAGTAGTATTATATATTTATTTTTAAAATTAATGTTATTTTAGGCATCTTTTTGCTGCATTGACTGAAAGACCAAAGCAGAATAATTGTAGAGGATCAAAGTTTATTTGAGGGATCACAGTTTCAGAGGTCTTAATCCATAAGGCAGTTCCATTCTGCAGGGCTCAAAGTGAGGAAGAACATAATGGTGGAAGTGTGTGGCAGTGGGAAGCAGCTCCTATGATGATGAGAAGCAGACAGAGAGACTCCACTCACCAGATACAAAGTATGTACCCCAAAGTAACATCCTTAATGCCCATCTCCTCTAGACACAGCCCACTTTCCTTCAGTCACCACTTGGTTAATCCCATCAGATTAATTTACTAATTGAATTAAGGCTCTCACAACCCAGTCATTTCCCCTCTAAAGCCTCTTGTATTGTGTCAAATGTGAGCTTTTGGGGAGCACCCCACATTCAAACCATAACAGTATCCAAATAAAATACACACACACACACACACACACACACACACACAAGACATATCTTTTTCTAAAGCCAAAGCTTAGATAACAGGAAAAAACATCTACCTGATTAAGGATTAATGAGGAACACCCAATTGTTATAAGTCAGTGAGTCAGTCAAACTTTTCAGAATATTCACTAGTTTGAAGATGTTCTTCTATAAATCATTTTTTATGATTTATATATTTGTAACTCTTATGAAAGAAAGCAATAAAACTATAGCTATTGATGAAAAAGGGAAAAGTCCATGAAGAATGTATATATCTAAGAAAAGAGTTGATGTCAACACTGAAAATATCTGATCCAAAGAGAATGTATTCCTGTCATGGTAGTCTTTTGTTTTTACATTAAGTTTCTCATCATAACACTGTGTTACTATGCAGCTACTTATAAATATACTATACACAAAATGTTTGAAGATCTATTCAATGGTTTGGTATAGGAAAGACTGGATACCTCCAGAAATGTAATTAGATAAAGTGTGATTGAAACCTGATATCAACATGGTATACAATGAGCTTTTGACTTGCTGATATACCTGTATTAAGTTTTGGAGGTATATATACATATGGGGACCAAAACAAGATATCATTGATCCCAGAAAATGTTTATCATTCATTAAGAATTCATTTCAAAATTCTAGTGTACAAATATGGCTGATTCAACTGGGAAAAGACAATGGGAGTTAAAGCAATGTTTTGTTATAGCCAAGAACCAAAAATTTGCAAAAGAGTAACTTCTATTTTTTTTTCATCTACCTTTTTGTGTCACTTAATAACCTGAGTGTCAAGTGCACTTCCAATACAAATTTAATATGTATCTCCATATTTCAGATAGAACTTGTCTAGATACATGTCCTGACTTGTGTATTTGGGCAAAGAACTACTAGTTTCAGCAATTACTGAGACTATGGTGAATAGATAAGCAATAGATGGTACTAGAATATAGACAAAGAATATCAACCCTGTGAGATGACTTAGCAGGAGTAGGGAGTGGTGTTCTACTGCCATATGCTAGAACAGTTTCTGATCAGTTGATTGGAATAATGATTACAACTAGAGACACAGGTTGAAGCCAGGTAGTCCAGAGTCATGCAGTATAGAATGTGCAGTGAGATTTCAGCCTTCAAGTGATAAGAAATTTACTGACTGACTTTGATAAGAAGAGAAAATAATATAAGGGAAATTGACAGCTGGGTACAATGGCACACAGCTGAAATCTCAGACTCTGGAGGCTGAAGAAGTAGGATCACAAGTTCAAGGCCAGCCTTAGAAACTTAGCCAGAATCTAAACAATTTAGCCAGGCCTTTTCTCCAAATGAAAAATATAAAGGGTTGAGGATGTGACTTGGTGGTTAAGCACCCACGACTTCAATCTCCATTATCAAAAAATAAATAAATAAATAAATAAAAATAAGGAAACAGGAAAAGTGATAAAACTAATTCAAAGGCTGTATTATTAGGGTGGGAATTAATTGGAAGTGAGAAGGATAATTATTTTGGCACTCCCAGTGTCTATCTCTCTTTCTCTCCTTTTTTAAAAGTTAATTGTACATGTATTTTGGTTTCCTTGCACCTTTATTTCTTCATCTAGAAATAATTTTTTTCCGGATTTTCTTTTCCTGGTATATTGAAAAAGTAGCATAAAAGCCTTAGTTATTTTTACTCCCATAATTGTATCACAAATGAATTTCCCTATTTTTATATCAAACTATATACTCACATAGTAAAGAGTCATTAAACAGTTAAGTAATTATAAATTGAAAAGTAAAGTAGCCACCAATAAGTTAATACAATTATAATAAGTTCTGATTAAACTCTAACAAATATTTAAATGGAAAAAATGAGAGAAAAATTACATAATTGAATTTTCCATCAGTAATATTTAATAAAACTGGTGACTTAGACATTTAATGTAAAATTCAGCTTATTATGTTAGTAAGAATTATCCAGGGGATTATTATAAAATATGTACAAAATTTACCCAGTCCTCCATAGAAATCTAAAATTTCCACATGGGCCACTAACCAGATAAAGCTATATATTTTGAGGTCACTCTTCTTCTACATCTATATATTTGTTAGAACATATTGGTGTTGTCTCAAACGTGTTATGAGTAAATATATAATCATCAATCCATAATCTATATATTTTTAGATCCTTTGAAACTCTAATTTTTCCCATGACATAGCTTATACAACAAATGCATGTCTATAATATAAAATTTTATTCTTGAAATTTTTACTTATATGAACCCCAGATTACTTACATGAGTTAATATCCAACAAATTAATCACCATAGTTAATAATATCATATAAGATATTTATACTATGTTCTTTTTTTTATAAGCTATTATAAATAAGCCTGGTCATTCTCATATAAATATTCATTCATATCCCCAATTATATGTTATTTCTAAATCCCTAGAAACACAACCAGGAGGTAAATAGATTGCCTATTTTCTATGCTTTTTGAGAATTTTTAGATGCAGAATGGTTAAACAATGATTATAGAATATATAATTGATTATATGAGTATAATGTTCATTATAACATATAATTGATGTTATGATTATTTTATCTGTGAATTCATAGGAAAAGCAATAATTTTCCTACATGCCCAAACATCTTATACCTTGAATATCATTACTTAAACAGATGTAATTTTCTTAAACAAAACTTACTTTAGTATATCTTAATAATTTATAGGTTATTTTATTTTTATTTTATTAACTTAGGTCAAATTGTGTATCAGATTGATGGGTATGTGATTTGCAAATATAATTTCCCCATTTTCCTGTTGTCTCTTTATCTTCATGTGGGTCTTATTAGTTCCATTAATGTTTTGCTATAATTTTGTCTTCTTATCTTTTCTCTTTGCTTACTCATCTTTTCACCTTTCATTTTTTCAAATTAAAAAGACACGCTGTGAACAACAAATGAATAATATTTTAACTAATATTTTTATTATAGAAAACTTAACATTTTTATGATACTTTTGACAATGTGTAACCATATATTTGTCTGCATGTGCTCTTAATTTGATGTATTGATTTCTGTTTTTCATATAAGTTAAATAGCTTGGAAAATGTGTTATCCTCCTTTTTGTTACTCACCAAATAGGAAGTATTGTAAATAGTTTATAAGTATCTTTTGGAAAACTGCATATTTGGGTTTAGACAAGGAAGCATATGCCAATAGATAACATTATTATAACTACTGTAGTAGGGTTCAGGCATAGGACATTAGATCCTCAGAGACTGGCGTATAAGTCTTTCAAATACAACTGACACTTTTAGTTGTTTTCATATATAACCTTTCTATGTAATTTTATAGCACTGACTTTTCACTTAACAATCTTTCCTACCTTGGCTTCTCAAATTCTCTACTTGTAATTTTCCTCTGGGATTTTCATCTTGGGAGGGCTTCTTTTTATTAATATAATTATAAATGATTGCTATAAAATAGAGGTGTTTATTAGAATTTTAAAAGTACATGAGTAAATTTTTTGCAAAATATATTTTTTGTAAAGTGTATATATTATTCCTCATGTACATACATCTATCTTCTGTTATTGATGTCAGATGATAAAAAAATTGGGTTTCCATAAAGTGCTTTTCATAGAGTCTAACAAGATAACATATCAGTTAGCCAGGTTATATAATACACATTAAAAAAGAGCCTTGCCTATTATATTATTTACAGAATTAAAGAATTGTCTAACTCATACTCATTTGTCATTAAACCTATATGAATTTCAATTTCATGTGGTGAGCCTATATTTGAATGTGAGTTTTAAATATTATTTTTTTTTTAATTCTTGGAGTCAAATTTGAGATGAAATTGAAAAAAAAAGATATCTATTTCTGTACTTGCTTATGTAATAAGCCAAGATTTAAATATAATTATTGAATTTAAATTCATTAATAAAAAATGAACATGTTTAATAACATATACCTTTGCAAATCTTCATAAATTGTCCATATATATATTATATATATATATTCAATTATATCAGTATTATGGAAAAGTAACATATTAAGAATGAAACCCTAGGATTGATTTTCTACCTAATCCACTTTATAATGGGTACATTAATTATTTTAAAGAAAAAAGGGAACTACATACATCATCTAATCTAGAATATGTCTATTCAAATTATCAGAAGAAAACAAATTTATCAGGGTCATCTTTCTGATGATTGAATAGGCAAAGAGAAACTCTTGTATTTATAAGGCAGAAACATTCCTTACTGTAAAAAGAAATGGAAATTTTCTATTTTTTAGGTTCTATGAAATAGAAAATGTCATATGTTTCTAAACACATTATTAAAAATAGGTAGTGAGATTGTTAAAATTAGTAAGAACTGGTCATTGATTGGTTCCAAAGACCCAGTATCAGGGCACTGAACTCATAGTTAAAAAAAAAAAAAAGTAATAATTATATTCCACCTTATAATTGATAAAAACAATTCCATTAAGCTGATTGCATTGCAACCTACATGTAATTCCAACCTCTGAGGCAGGAGGATAGCAAGTTCAAAGCCAGGTTAAGCAACTTAGTTAGGCTGTAAGAAACTTAATAAGATCCTATCTGAAAATAAAAAAAAATAAAAATAAAAAAGGAATATGGTTCAGTGGTTAAGCAACCCTGGATTCAATCCCTAATATCAAAACATAGAAACAGACAAAAACTTCAGGTAAGCTTTCTTTCAAGACTATAACAACATGGGTAAAGACTATATTTTTAAATGGCAGGTGTGCCGGATTTGGTGGTCATAGGGTTTATCAACATAATTAGCCTATCTGTGTGTGTAGTAACAATTTACAGATTTAGGTTCCTGTTCCATAGAAACCTGGACACAGAGAGGGTCTTATATTTCTTAATGATTAATTGTCAAAGGATTTACCCCAAAAGTGTGAGAAAAATTTCTGGGTTGTAGAAGATTTACATCTCAAAAGATCAGATAAAGAACAAAAACTTTCATGTTTCTAAAGTAAGTGCCCTAAGAAAAAGGAGGTTAGAGACTTTAGGCAAGGAAGAAAACCTTCTAAACTTTGGTTGAGCTGAAGGTAACTTAAGGCCATCTACATAAATTAAAGGAATTAGATATGATATCATAATTTCATTTTTGTTATGCAACTTTTAACACTCACACATAAAAATAGATAAATACTTGAATTAAATATTCTGTAGAATTAAAAATACGATCATGATGAATGAAGCCCTGCTTGGAAACTGCAGCTTCGTCATCTTGTGTTTAAGACACCAATTAATCACCAAATATGACTATCCAGGATGCTTGTGGCAATGTCTCATGGAGATAGGTATGCATATATATTATTGATCACAAGTGCTCTCAAATTTGAAAAATACTGGAGTAGATCAGAAAAAAGTAATTACTTCTAAACTTTAAAACCCCACATTTGTCCTGTTTTGTAGCTAGCCATGACCAGGAAATTTTACACTGGTATATTTTGACACTCAATTCTCTGAGAAATGAATCCTGTTACGAAACTGGTGCTCTTTTCAGGAACATTATACACACAAACTAAACACAGTACCTTTACACACTACGATATGGGCTGCTGCCACAGCCAGTTATATAATCAGACAGGAAGCTGACAACATAATTAGCATGAAGGAAAAACATTGCATTGTTGTATACTTTCATTTACCCCTTATTATTAATGGTTCTATTTAAAGAACAGAAAAGAAAGGTTATAATATTTGTTCTCATGGTAACTCTCTTTGAACATATAAAGAAAGGCAATGATTAGTCATTTTTATTCATTTAATATTCAGTGTGTTAACTTGCCAAAGCACAAAGGCCAGAAAAGAAATTAACCTTTGCTCTTGGTTTGATAGGATTGAAACTAAAATAAGAACCAGCCAGCATTAATATTGTTAAATTGAAGCTGCTGGGAAGATAGATGAAGGCTTTAAAATAACCCCAGATGGTTACTGGTATATCCCTCTCAAAACAAAAATTCCAGCCTGTTTAGTTCAAAGATCATTAGTTCCCTTGTTCCACAATTTGGGATTTTACATCTTATAATGTGAGAAATGCACTGTGTTATCTAAGAGAGTATGTGACCCTGGGCTAATTAAAAGGCACACATTAGCAGGGTAGGGTGAAGCAATGCTGCTTTATTACAAATGGTGTTTATTCCCTGGAGGCAGAAACATCAAAGGATCCTTGGAAGTGGTCCAAGGTATCAGTCAAAAGCAACTTGCTTCCAACATAGCAAGGCTACTGAGTGGGATTGCAACACTGGGAGCTGTTTGATCTGCATGTGGCTTTTTATTTGTTTGTCAGATTGAAAAAATAGAGGATCTCAGAGGGAAATGAACATGTAGACTGAAACTGAATGTGACCTTTGCTGCTGACAGGACAGACTGGAGGCTAGGACCTGGGTGGGATGAGGGGGCAGTTTAGAAATATTATGTCTAATACTCTTATATGCAGAGAGTGATTGATGAGTTGGAAAATGGAAGGGAAGAATGTGTAGGCTCCCCTAATCCTGTGGTTCCCATTCCCTGACCCCTTCACTTCCTGGCTATATTTCTACCCTTATACAATATGGTAACTTGAAGCCAGTGGTGAAGGAGAACCAAGATCATGTATTGGATAAAAATGGGGCTATAAAAAATCATACAGGCATCTTAAAAATCCCGACAATAATTGCAATGCTAGGAATATCCAAAACAGAAGTAATCCAACCTGGGGAAAAGCACAAATATGACATCATTGTTCATAAAGGTGAAAAATGGCACCTATAAACTTATCAGTAAGAAAGTGTAATATTATATGTTTATATAGTAACGTATAATAATATTAATATAAAATTTGTATAATAAAAAACCTAAGCATCTCAAAAGAAATTATAATTTACATGTGTGTTTTACATATAGTGGTAAGACAATGTGTAAATTGCATTCCTATAATACATGTAATATGATATAAAGAAATACATAATGCATTTTAAAAGTTTATATGTTATAAATATAACCTTCTGTGCATCTATCTATTCAAGTGTCTATACAGACATGAACATAAATACACAACATTTTACAGTGATATGCATACTCATGCTATTAAGAAAGAAGGTGAAAGGTGAGATTGGCAAACTTTGTGTATTTGTGTGTCTGTGGTTATAAACTGAACAATGGTCTATAGAGATAAACACACATGGTAATGGAGTCATGAAAACTGTTTGATTTGTTTCATACATACTTTTATGTATATATAGATTAATTTTGTTTTTCAAAAATAAAGATAATACCAAAGAAAAGAAAGCACAAACAAAGCTGTGATTTTGCATTTTCTGAGAGCAAATGTTTATGAAGTATTTGTTTTTGTTAATTTTCCAAGGTAAAATATGATTTTCTTAACCTATTAATGCATTACACTTTATGTTTCTTTTTATGAGTCAAAAATGTGAAGTTTTTCTTGAATTATAATTTTGATTGAGAAGCAGAGTTAAATTCTTAATACAAAAAGATTAAATAAATAATTTTCAATGAAAAACTATATGTTTTATTTCACTTGAAAATGTGTACAAGCATACAATTACTGTAATGATGATCAAAGCCTTAATTTTAGTATGGAGGTCCTTAGTTGATGGAATTGCATGTGGTCTTTGTTATATACTCCAAACATATTTGTAGTAATCACTTTTATTTTACCAAGATAGGAGAGAATTTTAGCAGTACTTTGGTCTTTAAGAAACTTGTAATCCCTTTAGTTCAATCACCTATTATACTTGACTCACACTGTCTTGACAATAGTTATTCTGACTCACCTTTATACTTTTCAAAGCATTCAATTTTCTTAATAGAATTACATTTTTCCTAATGATTTTATGTGTATATTTGATTTAGTAATTCACATAATTTGAAAGAATAGTAAAACTATTTTTACTGGGTTTAAGACAAAAAGCAGTTGACTTTTGATAAGTACATGAGAAGAGTGTGGCTAACTAGGGAATAGGAATAAACATCACGAGTTCACAGGACTTTGTATCTATGTTGGATTTATTATGGAAGAGAAATCTTATTTTCTTTGATCTTTTGTAGTCCATAGAAAAACAAATTTTAGATTGTATAAAGTGCTCAATAAATTCAATAATATAGATGCAGAACACAAAACCAATTTGCTAGGAGACAAAGATAAATATTGTAATGAAAATAAAAAATGGATCATATGAAAGCTGTACGAAACCTGAATAGTGGCATGAGTCAAGAATAACCCAATTGAGTCAAATGTATGAAAGATGATATATCATGATGTAATGTTTTGAACAACCAATAAAAAAAGAATATATATTAAAAATTGGCCAGGCACAATGGTGTATGCCTGTAATCCCAGCAGCTCAGGAGGTGGAGGCAAGAGGATCTCAAGTTCAAAAGCCTGCCTCAGCAAAAGTGAGGCACTAAGCCATTTAGAGAGATCCTGTCTCTAAATAAAGTACAAAATAGGGCTGGCGATGTAGTTCAGTGGTTGAGTGTTCCTTAGTTCAATCACCAGTAACCCCTACCAAAAAAGGAATATGTATTAAAAATGTCTTGCAAATATTTTTTTAAAAAAAGAAACTTCTCTATTACAAATGTTTAAAAAACAATCTAAAAGATAATTTTAATGAATTTTTCAAATAATAAGGAAGCAGACTTTGATTACATCCTTTTAGAAGTCTTTATGTATGGGGAATGCAATATATAATTACATGTGACTAAACTGAAATGCTACTAAATTTAACCTTGCTTACACATCAAAGCAAGCTATGTTAAGCAAGTTGGATTTTTTTTACTATTTAATTTTTAGAAGTAGTTGGACATGATACTTGTATTTTATTTATTTTTATGTGGTGCTGAGGATTGAACCCAGAACCTGGCACATGCTCAGTGTGCATTCTACAGCTGAGCCACATCCCCAGCCCCAGGTTGGGTTTTTTAAAAGAAGGTTGGATTATATGGAAATAATTGTAAACCTATAGAAATAAATAGAAACAGAATATTTATTACAAATATTTCATATAATACTGTGGCTCTCTATTTGGTAGGTGATTTTGCTTCTATTAGGTAAGAAATATACTTTTAATTATACTCATTTGAATTTTTGAAAATCATTGTTTGTTGGAACTCTAATATTCATAAGTTGAGAAAAAAATATTAGCTACTTAATATTTTATCCAATATGTTAAAATTTGTACCTAATTCTGAAAGTTGACATACCAGGAATATTTATATAAACAGTAATCTATCCACTGTCTGCCAAACAATTGGTACAGCAACTAAGAGGCACATCATGTTGGTAGAATTAAATAGTCATAGCACAAGTGCAATTTATATTTGCATTAGTAATATTGATAGGGAGTTAATGTCTATGATACTTGATAAAATGGTTTTGTTCTCTTCAGCTCAATTATACTGTGGCATGAAGGACAGTGATTTGAACAAGTTCTTGTAAAAGTAACAAAGCTCCTAAACCAGCAGGTGAGAGCTAGATAAATATAATAGCTATCATTAGGAAAATTTGGTAATTAAATGTTTACAGCTAATATTGACTTTTTGTCTGTGGTTCTAAACATAATGCATTTATTATGCACCAGCAGAGGCTGATTGTCATGTTGGACAGGTGAAATTTTTAAAAAGATGGAAAAAAATAAAATAAAACCCAGAAAAATTAAAGAGTTCTCTTGTTACCTCACCCTCACTCATTACTATCAAAATAATATTTTTGGCGCATTATCTATAAATGACTTTTTAGAACATCCTTTTGTTCTTACTTTTATGAAAACACTAAGTTTTTATTCCTCTGTTTCTTTGACTCCATCTCTAAGCCCATCTTCAGCCTGACTCTCTTCCCCATATACCCAGTGCCAAGTCATGAGGAGTTGTTCATCTGCACATTTCAGGATAGCTCTGTAGGCAAGTCCTTGGCCTAGTGAAGCATCATTACACTATAGTCTGATGTCTGTGTGCCTGAGGAAGAGATAAATTCTTCTGAGAAAATACTCATTGTGTTATAGCATTTACATAGCTGCCAAATGTCACATTTATTTTAAAATTTTCATTATTTAATATCTGCTGGAATGGGATAACATTTTTAAGCTGAGATTAGGAAGTGGGAAAGTGAACTGGGCACTAAAGGTTTGAGAACATAAAAAAATCTCAAAATATGTCAGAGAATGTTTTGAAGATGTACAAAAATTACTCAAAAACTACTGTGCAAACAACACAACAACAACAAAAAAACAAACTACTGCGCCATTCAAGTGAAAGTATCTACGCCCCCCCCCAAAAAAAAAAAGATCTTCCTCCACAATTACCTACTCAGAAGTAAGCCTGTGAATTAAGAATGAATTTACAGAAAGAGATGAAGATGTGGCAAAGACCCAACACAACTTAGATCCTAATAAGTTACTACTCTTCTGGGCAACTCCCAAGGGGTATCTGCTAAAAGAACACAATGTATAAAAATACTCTAAGTCATTTTCAATCTTTGTCCTAAACATTGCTGAATTATAAGAGGCTACAGAACCCTTTTACCCATTCATGACAAAAAACCTTTTTCTTTTCTTTCCTGCTAATGCCAAACCAGCTTCTTATATCTTATAACTCCAAATAAGAACAAAGTTCTGACATGGAGGAATATCCATGTATTGTTGCATAAGAGACCAAACAAGAATATAAGTGCAAGAACCTTTAAAACTTCATACATCTCTGCAACAAAGGGGAGATGCTTGACATGTACTATCCTTTATTTGACAAAATATATGACCCTTATTTGAGATAGAACCTAGCATATTGGTATAACTAAGTATAGTTGCAAGATGAGTTAAGTGTGCCAAAAGAAAAGAGAGCTTATTCAAAGGAAGGAAGAGAGAAGAGAACAGAAGGGAGGAGAAGACAAACAAATAAACAAACAAAAACTTGGTATACCTAGAAAAGGATACAAATACTTAAGTATGGAAAGGTCAAAGTTATCAACCCGATTTAATTAAAACAAGTCTAACCCAAAATATATTAATTCAATCTATCAAAGATGAATATTAACAAGATGTTCAAAACTATAAGACAATAGAAATAAATAATATATAAGAATGTCCCAATACTCCTAACAATAGACATCTTCAAAGAAATTTTACACATATGGAGAGTGGGAAGAAATTTTCACAGTACAGGAGAAGAAAAACATATCAATCAAAAACACTGCACCTAGCAAAGCTAACCTTTAGAAATAAAGGAGAGATAAGGGGATTAGTAAAAAATAAAAGCTAATAGAATATATCTTTACCAGCCCTATTCTATAGAAAATGCTAGAGAACTCTTCAAACTGAAAGAAATAAAAATCTTAATGGAATAAACAAGGAAAGTGATAAAACTCACTGGTAAGATTCAATATATAGACAAATTCTTTGGCTGGTAATATAGCTCAGTTATAGAACCCTTCCTAGCATGCACAAGTCTCTGGTTTAACCCTGAGTACCACATTTTTTTAAGAAAGTATAATTATGGTTGGATGCACTGGAAGACCCCTGTAATTCCAGTGACTCAGGAGGCTGAGTCAGGAAGATCACAATTTCAAAAACAGTCTCAACAACTTAACGAGGCCCTAAGCAACTAGGCAAGATCCTGTCTCAAAATAAAAATAAATAAATAAAAATATCTAGGAATGTGGCTCAGTGGTTAAGTGCCCCGGGATTCAAAGTCAGGTACCAAACACAAAACAACAAAAAAGCAAGATTATGTAGATAGATTCAGAATTCTCTAATATTATAACATAGTGCATAAACCAATCATTACTTTAATATGAAAACTAAAATCAAAACAAATAATAATAACTGCATGAATATAGTAACAGTTATTCAACATAAAATATATAAAATATAATTTCAAAACTCAAAATTTGGGGAGAAATGGAATGCAAATAAAATATTATTATTGATATATTTCTCTAAGTTTTTTAAAAATGTCTGAACCTGATAATCACCGTAAATTGCTGTCTTTTCAAGACAGTCTCTTATAATTAAAAAAAAAAAAAAATATTTGTGTAAGCCTTAAGAAAATAAAAAAATCAACAGCCATAATAGATGATTAAAAAATAATCAAGGGATCAAAAAACCTCTAGTACAGCAAATCATTTCAAGAGCAAGACTTTATAAGAGAGACAGATAGAAAGAAAGAAAGAAAGAATGAATTAATGAATGAATGAATGAATGAATGAACTAGAATAAAACTAGAAAACATGTTGCCAATAGTTATAGTGCCTAAGAACTTACTTATAAATATTTCCTGGAATATAAACAGATTAAGTTTTTCTATTGGAAGACCTAAAGTTCTGAACATATTTAAAAGAAACTCAACTATATATAGCTGATAAAAAATTCACTTTATATCTAATGACATAAATATATTGAAAGTGAAGAGATGGAAGAAATAATTATATGCAAATGAGACCTGAAGAAAAAAGCAGTAATAGCCACACATATCAGGTAAAATAGGTTTTAAGCCCAAAGCAAAAAAAAGTTACAACAAAAGGGAATTACACCATATAAGTCAAATACATAGGCAAATATTGAGAGAAACAAAGGGAGAGATAGACTGCAATATAAAACGATAGGGGAATTTAATACATCATGTTCACCAATGGACAGATCATCCAGACAGAAAGTCAAGACAAAAATGATTGATTTCAAATGCACCTTAGGACAAACAGGCCAAAATAACATGCACAGAGTTTTCTGTCCAACAATTGCAGAATACACTTTCTTCCGTTTAGAACTTAGAACATTCTGCATAATAGATCACATGACATGTGGACCACAAAAGGCTCAACAACAACAATAAAAAAAAGAAAATCATATTGAGTGTCTTTCCCCACCACAAGACAATAAAATTAGAAATCAATAACAGTAGAAAATAGTAATATCAAAACAAAGAATATCCCAGTATCAAAAACTATGCAACTATATGGAAGTTAAACAATATCAAAAACTACATAACTATGGTTGGGGCTGTATCTCAGTGGTGGAGTGCTTGTCTTGCACATATGAGGCACTGGGTTCAATCCTCAGCACCACATAAAAATAAGTAAATCAAATAAAGATATTGTGTTCATCTACAACTGAAAATATTTTTTTAAAAACTATGCAAATGTATGGAAGTTAAACCACATAACTTTGAACAACCATTTGATCAAGGAAGAAATTAAAAGTAATGAATAAATGTCTTGAAACAAATAAAATTGTAGATGCATTAAACAAAGCCAAGAGATGCAGCAAAAGGGATATATATAAGGAAGTGGGTAGAAATCAATGCCCGTATCAAGAAGCAGAAAGATCTCAAATTAAAAATTGAAAAAAAAAAAAAAAAACAGTTTAAGCAAAGAGTGATATGCTTAAATAGGCATTTCTCAAATAAAGATCTAAAACTGGCTAATAGTTATAATAAATGCTCACATTAAATAAATGCTAACATTAAGAAAACATCAAAAACATCAGAAAACATCAAAAGCCACAATGAGAGATATCAACTCAATGTAACTATTATGGCAATTAAAACAAAAAACTAATGATAAAAATTGTTGGTGAGCATGTTGAGAAAAGGAATGTAAATTAGAATGTAAATGGGAATGTAAATTAGAACATCTGTATGCAAAATAGTATGGAAAATCTGCAAAAAAAAAGAAAGAAAGAAAAGAAAATAGAACTATATTATCTAGCAGTCCCACTACTAAGATACTATCTAAAATAATTGGAATCAAAATTTAAGGAGATAGTGCACTCCCATTTTCACTGTAATACTATTCACAATGAGAACCACCTAAGTGTCCATTTACTGAAGAATGGATGAAGAAAATGTGGTACATGTGCACAGTGGAATGCTATTCAGCCATTGAACAATAGAATCCTGTGAAATGACATGGATGGAAGTAGAGTAATATTTATGCTAAGAGAAATGCCAGACAGAGGAAGACAAGTACCACATGATGTTATTCATGTGGAATATTAAAAAAATTATCCCCATATAAATTCAAATAGAAGTGGTGGTTACCAGTTTCTGGGGAAGAGGTCATAGGATTGGATGGAGAATAGATTATCAATGAACACTGTTATGGTTTAGATATAGTATCACTCAAAACTTCACATGAGATAACGTAAGCGGGTTTGGATGAGAAATGATTGTGTTATAACCTTAAATGAATCAGTGGATTACTCCCTGATAGGGTTAACTGGTGGTAACTGGAGGCAGGTAGAATGAGGCTGGAGGAAGTGGTTCATTTCCAGTGGGCCAGGGGCTATATATAGTGTAAATAAGGGAGATATTGCCTCTAACACCACCATCACCATTTGACCATTGTTATGGACCTGATCTGGGAGGCAACAGTTGATGTTGATATATTAATACCAGATAGTGATCAAGAACAATGAATATTTTTACCATTTTAAATTGCATCAATGTCAGATTTTTCTAACATGAAGATTTTGCTGATGATGCAGTTCATTTTAAAAACTATTAAAATATCATTACAGGAAATGCATAAGTGATACCACCATTATAATTATGTGCATGTTATTTTGTTTTGCTTCTTTCATTATATTATAAGCTATCTAATACTCAGTCTTATCTGAAATGTCACAGGAGTGATATTGATATTTGTCAGCTACAGGAAATTATACAATGAGTTATGCTATCCTAATATAAATCAGTGTGTGAGATTTCATTATATGTGCATGAAGCTGATACATAGATTTATATTGGGTTTATTTTCATTTATAAATAAATGACATTACTGCCAAAATAATTTTTTGAAGATATTTTGTCAAACATGTTCTTGTTCATAGGTTTAAATCTTTTATTATATAATTCTTTTTTTTCTTTTTTCTTTTGTAAAGGGAATTGAATCATTGAACCACATCCCCAGCCCCCCTTTTTTAAAAATTTTATTTTGATACAGAGTCTCACTAAGTAACTTAAGGCCTTGATAAATTGTTGACACTGGCCTCCTGCCTCAGCCTTTCAAGCCACTGGGATTGCAGGCATGCATGACTGTGCCTGGCTATATGAATTGATATTTTTGTGACACACAAACACACACACACACACATACACACACACAAATATATATATTTCTATTTCACTAGTGTCATGCATGTAATGTTTTATATATATGAATCCAAATATATATATATATATATATATATATATATATATATATATATATATATATATATATATATATATATATAAAGTATACATTTAAAGAAAGCAATGTATGTTTTGCTTTTTAATCTGTTGTGTGAATTTTAATGACTTCTTTTTTTTAATGACTTCTAATGTGACAAAATGTTTGCATCTTTGCTAATATGTCTTAAACCACTTAAAAGCATAATAGGTTGAGATCATCCTAAGTGAAATATTCACTTCATTAAAACCTATTATATGAGCATTCAAGTAACATATTTATGATATAATATTTGAAGCACTTATTCCTCACAGTAACATTTGTTTTTCTTCGTTTTGCAAAGGGAAGCACACTTATTTGTCTGCTTTCCAAAGACGCATGGTAATGAAATTCACACTTAAAAATATGTGTGCTTAAAATGGATATAAGGTCATATATTATAGTTTCTTAGACTATATTTCTATGATACAATGCCATCTTCTGACTGATGGAGTGGTAGATTGCTTAATACAGGGATGACTGAAGATATTTTTCTCAAGATACATCCTTCACTTTACTGAAACTCAGAAGAATATATTTCCAGCAATGTCATTGATGTTTTTTGGTTCTCACATCAACTGTCATATATATACCACTTTCAATGTAGGCCATGGAAGAAGTGCATTTAAAATGTAGAAAATCTGAGATTTATCCAAATTAGGTTAACATATGTGGATATATTCTTGCTTAATTTTATGTCACTGAAAAAAAAACAGAAAAAGTAACAATAGCACAATATTTGTACTAGTAGTAATAGAATTGAAACAACTTAAAAATCTTAGGGATAGGATTATGATAAGGAAATACTTATGCTTAATACATTAAAATTAAGGTGTTTGGGAATTAATGTCTAACACATGGCAAGTAAGTAAATTAACTTTCATGTATAGTCACCTAACACATCCGAATATAGACCTAAACTTCTCAAGGGAAGAAAATAAAATGTGAGCAATCCAAGGTTGTTTTCACAGGTTGACACAGAATGTAATCAGACTAAGGTGATATTTCACTGTGGATTCAAAGTGTATTTCTCTGATGGTTCATAAATATTGAATTTTTTAATATATTTCTGGTGCTATAACATTATCAAGGGAAAATTTCACACAGTTTGCTGGTCACAACATTTGATCACATCTTTACTGAATATTTTCCTTTAATCCTCATGGAAGTGCATATGTCTATTAATTTCAAATTGAACCAGAATTATGGACCTGAACATTCACTAATGACTATAGTGATGTTTCATTTTATGCGTCAAATTGTTTGGGTTAAGGGATGCTCAGAAAGCTGCAAAAATTTTGTTCATGGGTATATCATGAGGGGTGTTTTTAGAAGGCATTGGCATTTAAATTGGTAGACTGAATAATAAATATCTTACTTAAACAATGGAACTAAGAAAAATCTTCTGCATCTGTTGTCTGAAAAGAACAATGTTGCAAAGGGAAAGCTAGTTCTTCTTAATTGAACTGAGTCATCCATCTTCTCTTGCCCTTAGAGCTCACAGTTTCTAATACCCAGGGCCACACTTTGTCACTTGTACCATCAACACCCCATTCTGTTCATCCCTAGTGTCAGATGTTCAGACTCAGAATGAAAATTACACCATTGGATTTAAAGGTTTTCAGAATCCATCTGAATTATATACAACTAGTTTTGATGGCTCTCCAGCTTAAAAATGACAAACTTCAATTCTCAGTCATCATAATTGCCTGATATGTATATACAAATATATATAATGCATATGTAATATATTTATGATATTTATATTTCATATAATGATTATATTCTACTGGAGGACTTTGAATGATAAAGATTTTGTTACCAAGAGAGATGATAGAAGAGAATTTTAAGAATGAGTTTTTTAACTTGTCAATGGATTTTCTGAAATTGGTTTTCTAATCTGACTCAATATAAAGATTGCAATTAACTTTTCTAGTATTCAAAAGAGCACTGATAGTTCATGTAATGCTCTGGCAATGTAAACATGCAAATGACTTCTATAAATAATCCTAATCAACCACTTATTTGAAGCAAAAAGTGAAATGATTCTCTAGATAAATTTTGAACATTTTTGGAAAGCTCAGATTCATACTTGTCACTGGCTGGCTGCTTCTAATATTATTAGAAAAATTAATGAAAGAAAAGGACATGGTCAGTTATAGGGCTGTATAAAGGACCCAGTAATGTCTAGGTGTGCTCTGAAGGATAGCCTGATCCCATGTACTAACAGAACTAAAATTGCTGAACATCAAATGCAGAAACTCATCCAGGGATGAGTTTTATTCAGCAATTGGCTGAATAAAAAGGCTCATCAGTTTTTTGACCTTCCTGGGTTTCTCCTGTTAAAGTAAGTGCACTGAGTAGGAAAGAACTGAATCCTGTTAAATGGAATAGATACATGTCAGAAGAAAGTGATAAAGCTACAGATTTTTAGCTTCAAAAAGCTGATGATTATTTTTCCCCCATTGGATGCAATCACCTGATAACCAGTAGAAGCAGCCTTCCCATCCTCAATGGAACTGGACTCTCCACTCTCATGAAAGGTGGTCTATACAAACCTAGTAATGATCTCCTCCTCATCCACAGATGTATCCTCCTTTACCTATATTTGAAAGGATTCACCCTGCATTGTGAAAACAAGGGAATGGCCTTCCCACAGGCAACTATCTTCCAAGACAGACTTTCTTCACTGCCCATCCATCTCCCCCCCGCCACCCCACCCAAAACTGCAAGGAGACCCAAGTCTTTCCTGGTCACAAAATTGAGTTAGAAGATTGTTACAGATTTCTTACCTACCATGCATGATGTCTTGGGTTTGATCCCCAGCATTGTAAAAAAAAATGAATAAATAAATTAATCAAAAATATGACTCATGAGGAGGAGTGCTATGTTCCAAAATAATTACTTGAATTTTCAAGTATGTACAAGTAGAAAACTGGAGACCATATTTGGAAATGTCTATTAAAGATTTAATATAGTAACGGAAGGAACACAATGTTGAGCTAGGATGGTTTTATTAAGCAGATAATATGCATCTAGTGTTGCAAAACCAACAGGTATAAAGTGATCAAATAGTTGAGTTGGCACCTTAGATATAGAAGAATGAATGACTTCCCCTTTTATAACTTGAAATGGCTAATCTCAGTTTCTTGTGGAGAAGAAGGATTCAAAGGAATACGGAAATTGGACACTGAGATTGTTTTCATCATTCAAGAAATGTCCATCTACAATGGGAAGTTACTCATGACATACATTTAACCAGTATTTTGAGATATAAAAATTCATAAGCATTTCCCAACCATTTTGGTCAAGTTCAAAAATCACTGATCTTTTGGTCAGAACATACAGAGAAGCATTAGGCACTTAACTGGAAAGCTTAAAAACAAGGATAGTTAAAAGATGCTATGGTGGGAGGGGACCAGTGACCACACTCATTTTTCAAAGACATTGTAAGCATATGGTATTTGTGAATGTCTTCCTCCAAATTGTGTGTGTTCAGACCTTAACTCCCCAATTCATGTTAGTGGTATTTTGAGAGTCTGGGAAGTATGAGATATTTTAGGGTTTCCCATAGAAAGAGAACCAATAAGAAATAAAGATTTCTTCAGTTGACTCACATGATCACATGATGAACAGTCCCACAATGGTTGCCTGCAGTCTGAGAAGCTGAGAAATTTGGTAGCAAATAAATTCAATTAATTCACAAACCTCAAAATGAGAGAGAGAAAGAGAGAGAGAGAGAGAGAGAGAGAGAGAGAGAGAGAGAGAGAGAGAGAGAGAGACTAATAATGCAGCACCAATCTGAGGCAGAAGACCTGAATTATGTCTGGAGATACACTGGTATAAGTTTGCACTCAAAGGCTGAAGAATTTGGAGTCTGATATTTCATAATTACTCAAGTGTTGTTAAATTTGTATGAGTTTTCCTTTTATTCTGCCTTTTCATTCCATATGAGCCCCCAGAATCCTTGATGGTGACACCTACATTCAGGGCATGTCTTCCTCTCTCAGCTCACCCACATTCCAATGTTATCTAGAAATATCCTCACAGATACTCTCAGAAGTATGCTTACCAATATTCTAGGCAAACCTCAATCCAGTTGATACCCCAAATTAGCCATTACATAAGTATAATGTAAGTTCATGAGGGTGGGGTGTCCAATGATGATATTAGTGGCTTTGTAGGAAGAAGAAGAGAGACCCAAGCTAGCACACTTTATTTTTCTTGCCAGGTGGTACCATCTGGCATATTATGGTACTTCAAAAAGCCTTTACAAGATGCTAAGTAGATGCTGGCACCATGTTCTTGGAATTTCCAGGCTGCAGAACTATGAGCCAAATGAACTCCTAGTCCTACAAATTACTCACTTTCTGGTACTTAGTAATATTATGGCAAAGAATTAACAGAAATTTGGTATTCAGAAGTGGGGCTATTTCTCTTAAAGTACCTGAAAATGTGGAAGTGTTTATAAAGGTTAGAAGTGAATACTGAAAAACGTTTATATTGCCATAATTGGAGCAATAAGGGAGATTCTGGCAAGTGCTTTGTGAAAGAAGTGAACGGAGAAAATCTGAAACTTCTTAGAGAATATCTAAGTGATCATGACCAGAATGTTGACAAAAATGTGAATGGTGAAGGTCATTTTCATATGGTTTCAAATGGAACCTAGCAATAAGACTTTGGAAATTGTAGTTAAGGCCATCTTTGTTATAAAACAGAAAAGCACTTGACTGCATTGTGCACATGACTTAGCACATTAAGGACTGCAGATTTAGGGGCAATAAACTAAGGCATTTGGCAAAAGAAATTACTAAGCAGCAAACTATTCAGGCTTTTATGTGGCTACTTTTAACTGTTTAAAATAAAATGAAAAAAGCAAAAAGAAGATTTAAATCAGAAAAGTAATTAAAAATAAACAGAGGCATTTGAAAAATTCTAAGCTTGTCTATGTGGTAGAAAATCCAAGATTCTAGGAGAATAAACCAAGGATATAAACTAGAAACTGCTTGCTAGTGAGATTAGTATGAATAAATGCAATCATCAAGATAATGAGAATCTTAAGGGTAGCTTCAAGGCTACCACTTTCAGCACAGTCCCAGTGATCTAGCAGACAACATGATTTTGGAGGATGAGTAAGGACATTCTCCATTGAATCACTGCCCTGGACCACCCTGAGTCTCTTTATCCTGCATTCTGGTGTAGCTATCCAACTGCTAGTCAAGTGACCTTATGTATAAATCAACTCATTGCTCTAGAAGACACAAGCTATCAAACTTGGCAGAGTCCCTATGTTGTTATTTCTGCAAGCCTGAATAATGTAAGATCTTGACTTACTGTTGCTTCCATTATTGAATTTTGAACTACTTTGCTAATTTCTACCTTTTGCAATGTGTGTCAGTTCTATGTCTGTCCTAACATTGAAGTTGTGAAGTAGAGAACTTGTTTTAATTTTATAGCTCATAGCTGGAGTGAATTTACCCCAGGATGATTTATGCCTTATGTGCCTGATTCACAAAATAATCTGAATTTTGGATTTTTTATTTGACACTGAAATTAATTAAGACTTTACAGACACAGAGCTAGAAAACATGTATTTTCCATGTGTTAAAAACATGAAATTGGGGCTGTGGTGAAAAATGCTGTCGTTTTTATGTCTCCCCCAAATTTCATGAGTTCCATTTAATTCTCAATTTCACATATCAATGATATTTGGAGATGAGGGTTTTGTGAAGTAATTAGGATTAGATGAGGTCATGAGGGTGAGGTTTTATAAGCAGATGGAGGAGGCCCAACCTGGCACATTTATTTTCTCACAGAATCTCCAGAAGATAGCATCAGCATGTTCTTGTGCTTTCTGGAATCCAAAACTGGGAGACAAGTAAACTTTCAGGTTTTAAATAAACTTTTGTTATCCAGGTTCTTGTTACAGCAACAGCAACTGGATTAAGAAAGCATAATTACTATAATAGATTGCAGAATGAAACTACCAGAGTAGACTGACTCACACAGTCCTATGGTTTGTCATGGTGTTCCTAGAAGAAAAAATGGATGAAGTCTAATATATTCTGGTTTCAATTTTATAAGCAGAAAAGTGCCAGGCCAAATGAACAAAAGTCTAACTCTAATCATAAAAAAAAAAAAAAAAAAATAGAGTTAGTGTCTCTCAATCAGTTCCCAGGCCTGATGCAATTTACAGACAAAGAACCACCTGAATAAAGGGAAAAATGAGTGCCTTCATGAAAGCTCCATAGTAAAATGCCCAAATCTATACTGTTAATTTTCTACCAGCTCTATTAAAAAGAACTATGCGTTAGGGTAAAGGAAATGGTGGGATCATTGGGACACTAATTAGCTCTATTCTTTAAGCAGACATTGACTCCATGAAATCCAAGTCATCACTGTGGTCAACTAATTGAAGATCAAATTTACAGGGATCAGTAATCACTGGGGTTTAGCTCAAGTTTATATCCAAGTGGGTACCAAGAGATTAGAAACTTATCCTACAGTAATTTTCTCAGTCTCAAAATGCACAAGTGAAAAAAGTTAACAGTTTGCAGAATGCTCATGTTTGTTTCCTGACCTGTAGTGTGAGGGCTAATATGATTGCAAAGTCCAAGTGAATGCCATTTGAACTGCCTCTGCTTCCTGGTTATAGTGACATACACCTATAATCTCAGAGGCTTGGGATGCTGAGGCAAGAGGATCCTGAGGCAGGAGGATCCTGCGTCAGGAGGATCACAAGTTTGAGACTGGCCTCAGTAATTTAGCCAGGTCATTAAGCAATTAGTGAGAACTTGCCTCAAAATAAATAGATAGATAGATAGACAGATAAGTAAATAAATAATTAAACAAACAAATGGGCTTGGGATGTGGCTCAGTAGTCAATCAACCCACGGTTTCAATCTCTGATCTCCTTCCCCAAAAAACAAACAAAAAAAAAAAAAGAAGAGAAAAAAGAACTGCTTCTACTTCAGAAATATCACATATAAATAAGGAAAACAAAGATTAATTCCTTTATCATTAACTTGAAAGATGCTGGGGTAGTGAGTTCATCTATATTCCCACTAAACTCGTCTTCTGTGTAGTCTCTGCAGAATACAAAAAGATATCAGATACTGGAATAGATTATCTTAAACTAAATTAAGAAGTGACCCAATTTTATCTTCAGTTAAAAATATGACTTCATTTTTTGAGTAAATTATCACACTCCCTTTTAACTGGTACTAAACTATTAATGTGAAAGATTCATTTTTGCTCAATTTTCTTGTTAATAAAGCCCACTAGAAGCTAGCTTGGATTTAGCTGGTAAATTCAAAAATGTATTTCCACTGTCCTACCTCAGGGTCATATCAACTCCCCAGCCTTATGTCATACTTAATTTTGTAGTGATATTCCGGTTGATGATTGTTATATTCCACAAAATATTACATTGGTGCCTAATGTTGATTGTACTAAACTGATGAGACCTTGATGATGAGAAGTAGCAACTGCTCTAGATTTACTAGTAATACATTTGCATGTGAGAGGGTGATATTCAGCATCAGTGAACCCTCAATGTTTTTTTGCTTCAGTGAGATTTAGAGGTCTAGGTATTTGAAAGGCATTTTGAAATATCCCTTTTTAGGTGAAGAATAAGTTGGTATATTAATGGCTTCTCCCTTCTCCTCCAACCAAGAAAAAGGCACCTGGCCTAGGGGGGCAATTTGTGTTTTGGAGACAACGTATTTCTCATTTGTGAAATTTCATAAAGTACATGATTCAGTCCACGTTCTGAGTGAACCCATAACAGCAGAGGTTCCAAAACTGGCCCAGGCTGTTGTAAAAGCTGCTCTGCAGCTTATGCCATACAATACAATAGATGCAATGATGCTTACTGTCACTGGAAGATAGGGATGCCTTTTGTAGTTTTATGTAGGTTCTTTATTCATGAATTGCAAAGCTTTGTTATTCTCATAAATAACTGCTCTCCTTTCCTAGGGAGAGATTTTGGCCTGCTTTTTGGCTGTAGGAGAAACTGAGCACTTAATCATGGTCAAGAAAATCACCAGGTGACCTGAACTGTCCATAATAAACTGACCTATCTTACCCATAGGTCATAGAGTTTGGTCCACAATATCATCACCAACTTCGACCTTCATCATCAAATGAGTACAATTAGTAGGGCTCAAATAGATCTGGAAGGTACTACTATACAATTAATATGGGAGATATGCTCATTATTGCTATTTCTGCTACATTACCCTCTCCAGCTCAACTTGGACTTTTGGTTTCATGACAAGTTGCCTTTAATTAATTCACAAAGGAAGGAAGACTCAGAAGGTACATGATTCAGGAAGTCATCAGGTTCCTATTTCTGAAGGACAATGGAAAAGAGAAATTATCTAGCACAGAAAATTTCAGTGACTAAATGTTGGCTACACAGGTTTTTGGGAATAAAAAATAACTAAATGTGGGATTTTATATTGATTTATGTATGCACTGTGGCAAATGATTAGGCAAGAAAGTCAGGGATGTGAAATGAATATAAGAAATCTGATGACAAACTAATTTGGAAAATAAGTTACTGAAAAGACCTCTTCTAATGTGCAAGTATTTCTCAAACTTTCTGGTAAAGAACAAAAACTAGCTAAGGTGCATGCTGAAGGCATTGCATAATGTACAATAGAAGATAGTTATAAATACAAGGTATGAATAGGTTACCAGTTACTGAAATGAGGGCTAGAACTGTCATACACATTCCCTTCTTATATTATTAAGAATGTATTTCACACATATATGTATAATTATATATAATATTTACTATAAAATTTTCATACATACTATATATAAATGTCATTTTCCTATATTTCCCCTGTGTGACACAAGAAATATTGACTTTATTTCAGTACTTTAGTATTCTAATATTACATAATCATGCTTAACTTATGTAATATCATGAGAAAAATAAACATCAAAAAAGAATATTGCCTTTTGTTCTGGGAAAAAGAATGTGTTCTCTTTTAGTAGAATGTATGATACTTGTGTTCAGTAAGGAGTAATTATGATCTTGGTATTGTTGTTATTTGGATACTAAGTATGAGAGTGCCTAGCTACAGAGGTTGGGTTTGTGATGGTTAATTTTATGTATCAAATTGACTGAGTAAAGGATGTCCAGGTAGCTGGTAAACATCATTTCTTGGTGTATCTTTAAAGTTTATCAAAGAGATTATCTGACAAATTAGTACACTGAGTAAATAATAGACTGAATAAAGATTGTATGCTATTATGATTGTGGGGAATTATCATATAATTCATTTAAAGTTTCAATAGAACAAAAATATAAAGTACAGAAAAATTATCTCTAGTGGATCTGAGACTTTAATCTTCTCTGCCTTCAGGCATTGTGGTTCATTGTTCTGAGGCTTTCTTCTTAGTATTTCAGACACAGATCAAATTACACCAACAGAGCCCTTGGTTCTCCAGCTTAGAGAGAGAATAGAGGATGGGACATTTCCATAATTATATGAACCAACTTTCATGACAATTTTCTCGTCTTCCTTTTCTTTCTGTATATTTAAACATGTATCTTTGTACAGATTTGCACATCATAATACAAATATATACTCATAACCTATATATACATTTATACATATATACACATATATACATCCATGATTCACACACACACACACACACACACACACACACACACACACATATATATATATACATATATATATATATATATATATATATATATATATAGGTTTTCCGTGGAGACTCCCTACTAATACAAATATTAAACCTGAAGGCTAGTGATATTTTATTCCTTTTTATTCTATCTATATCAATGTTTGAACTCTGCCTTCTTTATTCAGAGTTGTCAAGCATGCTATTCTGTACCTCACCCTCAACAATAGGATAGCTATTTGTTCAAAAATAACATGTTGATCTTATTTCAGAATCTTCTTTGATATAGAAGTTACAGAAGTATTGTGCTTATAATATTATTTAAAAGGAATTTTTTTCTTCTATGTTCCAGGGATGTTTCTTTTTTTTAATTTTATTTTTTTATTAGTTACACATGATATTACAATGATCTTGGCAATTCATATACTTGAATAATTGGGGTATAGTTTCTCATTTTTCTAATTGTACAGATTGCACAATCACACTGTTCATTGAGTAAAAGGAATTTTTTAAAAGAATGAAAACATACAAATTACCTCCTGGAACAAATATTTATTATCTTAGCATAGCCTATATATTACTACATGAAAATATCACTATATTGGATATGGATATATATATATATATATATATATATATATATATATATATATATATATATTATGTTTATATATTTATATATGTTTATAATATGTTAATTTGTTACATATTATATATATATATGTATATATATACATATATATATATGTGTATATATATATATACATACATATATATATATGTATATATATATATATATATATATATATATATATATATATATATATATATATACACACACACACATACACACAGGAGTTAAAGATGTACCAATTTTTGAATAGATGTTCTCAAAATGAATTATTGTTTTCTCTCTGTATATTATTAAATGATCAATACTGAATCAAGGACAGAAAAACGATGTTAAATGAATTATGTCACTATATTTTAATGGAAAATTAGAAAATTAAAAATGTCACAATATTTTAAAACTAGAAAATGTATTTATGTAAGGTTTAATAATAAATGCCTTTACTACACAAATAAATGCAGTACAGAGGAACTAAAACAGGTATAAATTAATAAAAATAGTGTGTATTTGCAATGTTTTTTAAAATAAATAGCTATTAAAGGTTACTATAAAAATAATCTAATCTTCTTGTAATCTTTTAAATAGGAAGATTGTTCCTTGAAAATCACCACTCAAATAATTGAAATCATTCTGCCCACTATCTTGTTATTATTATATATGATTTTCTTCAAAATGTTTTTCAATTTAGTATCCATATTTCAGATAGATGATTAAAATAAACTAATTCATTATTATGTTAGTTGTAAATAAAACAAAACATACAAAATGTTCAGTTTTTTACTGATCAGTACTATTCTTTAAAGGTAAAGTTCATGCACTCATTGCTAATTTGTACAATTGCTTATTATCACATGTGAGCCAGAGGAAATCTTAAAATTTCAAGTCAGTTAGCTGGACATTTCTATAACCACCATATGTTATGGAAATAGTAAACAATTAGGTGAACAATCTCAAAGTTCTTATATAGTGTCAATATCTACTATTTGCTAAGTTTCTCTGCATAAAAAGTTGCTAAAATATCCACATTACTATTATCTTCTAAGTGATGGTTGAGTACATGTAGAATTACTAATATTATAGTAAAATTTGCATTTTAATTTGTTGTCATCTTGGTTTTCTCTATGATATTCAAAATTTAAATTCTTAAATTTACAATTCAACTTAAATTTTAGTGCAAATACATACAAGACATGTTTATAGACTGAATGAGTGCAATGTTCTTTCTAGAATATCTATGAATAACTTAGCAGCTATGCTTCACTGTTCAATATTCATATAAATTACTTTAAAAATTAAAAGCTGGACAAATGGTGCACACATGTAATCCTGGCTATTTGGAAAACTAATGCAGTTGTTTATGTAAGGCAGGAGGTTCATGACTTTGAGGCCAGCCTATGAAATTTAGTAAGATCCTGTCTAAAAATAAAAAAAAAAAAATTGGAGCTAGGATTGGACCTCAGTTATAGAGCACATGATTAGAAGGTGCAAGGATCTAGGTTCAACTCCAAGAAAACACACACACACACACCAAAAAAAAAAAAAAAAAAAAAAAAAATAGGAAAGAGAAAGAAAAAAGTAAAGAAGTTGTGAGTATATTTCCAATATGACATCAAAAATTCCCAGTGAAAACATCACACAAATTATTGTGCACAACATTTCCACTCTTGTTCTCTCTTTTAGAATTCCCTTTATTCCATTTCCCTCAATTCCAAATAACTATTGTTGGGTTCAACATGTACCTCAGTAGTAGAGTGCTTGCCTAGAAGGCTGTTGGGCCTGGATTCATTCACCAGCTTCTTAAACACATGGACAGTGGAATGAATCTGATCTAAACTTTCCTGTGTACGTGTATGAATACCCCAGAGTGAAACTCACCATAATGCACATCCATGAGAAATTAATTAAAAAAAAAAAAAAAAAACTAGAAGTAAATAGCAGTTAGAACAGTGAAAAAAGAGAACAAGTGAGGGGAGAGGGAAGAGAAAGGGGAAGTGCTGGGGACTGAATTAGAATAAAGCATATTTCATGAATATATAATTACGTCAAAAAAATCTTAATGTTTTGATGTTATGTATAACTAAGAAAAACCAATAAAAATAATTTAAAGATTAGATAAACAAATAAAAATTATTTGCTATTTTTTAACTCAGTGGAAAGATAGTAGAATGAATTGCATATTACTTTCCTATATCCATATATGAGTACACTACCAATGTAACTCCATATCATGTACAACTAGAAGAGTGGGAATGTATACTCCATGTATGTATAATGTGTCATATTGTCATGACAAGAACAAATTAAAAATGAACTAATGACTCCTTCACAATTGGCACCTTGCCAGTATTCTAGCTTCTTGCAGATATAATCACCCTACAATTGTGCTTGAAATCTTTTGCATGCTTGCATCTCTGTTTTTTTTTTTTAATTTGTCCATCTTTCAGCTTTATATTTTGCCATCATGTATATAGACTATAGTGTATTTATCTATTAAATTATTTAATATTTGTTATGTATTCCTTTCTTACCCTGGCCTTTTAAAAATTAAAGTGTTGTTACAGATATATCGATGTGCTATTCATCTTATGATTTCACATGTATGTTACATATAATATGTATATGTTTTACATGTGAATATATAAAAATATATTAGATATAAATATGAGTGTATGTATATAAGTTTTGAATAAACACAAATATATACCTTATGTATGTTCATATATATAGATAAAGCTCTAAAATATAGAAAATGCTTTGTTTATTTGGTAGTCCAAATTTTCTGCCACACAATCTTATCTGAGCTTTCTCTTTTCAAGTAGTAACCAAGTAGTAGATGCAGAAATACAGATGTCTGTGAAGAGCCTGATGGGACCACCATCACCCTTGTGGTCAGGTCCATAGAAACCATACAAAACTTTGAAGCCAAATCCAAGTCAAGGAGAGCATCCCCCTCTTACAAGCAGAGTAAGATTATTTTCAAACAGCTGAAGAATAACAACACTCTCTCAGACTACAACACCCAGAAAGAGTCTACTTTGGACCTTTTTTCATCTGCAAGGCAGAATCATAAAATGTACTTCTGACAGCTTACCCACAAGCACAGCTGGGTCAATATGGTCTAACATAAGTTTCCATGTTGTCAGCTTCCACAAGAAGTAACATCACACTAGTAATTTCTGCTCCAAGAAGATAAAAAATTTGCTCAGAGCCACTCCTTCCTCTTCAGCATAGCCTCCTGCTTCAGCCACAGCTCTGAGACTTCATTGAGATTTCCCTTTAGTTGATTGTGAAGGTAAAAAATAAAAACAAATCCACTTTGATGGCATATATCTTTAAATGATTTTATATATATTAAAAAATTAAATTGTGTTTATGATTTATGAGAATTGAAATATTTTTAAAAATGAAATTCTTCTAAATTATATTATTCTATTTATATTTAAGGTACAGAAATGTATAGAACAAAAATCAAAAATTTCTATCCTTTTTTAACTGAGAAATATCACAGGTACTACTGGGCAGAAGGTCTCACTAATTGCTAAGGATCAACATGAAAGTGGGATCCTCTTGCCTCAGCCTCCATTTGCTGGGGTTACAGGCATGCACCACAGCACCTCCCTCATTACCTACTTTTAAAGTGATAGTCCAAAGATATTGAAATTTAATTTCTCAATAGGTGTTAGATCTTGAATTAAATGTCACTTCCAAATCCTGGGAATGTCTCTGGCTCCCCTCTTTCATATACACACAGATGAAATATCTCATAATTATATATATCATAAACATCATGATTGGTGGGATCATATTCTCACAATATATTTCTTGCTGAATTAACATAAGTCATTTCAAAGGAGAGCTTTCATCTTATTTGCTACATTAGTCAATCTAGTTGGTGTCTTAGGGTCAGCAATTGATTAAAGTAAAAGTTGTGCACATATACAAATTCTGTGTAACATATCTGTCAAATATAAGCTATAACTTAGTGTTTCTCTCTAAAACCTTGGTTTGATTTTAAATAACATGACATAAGGCTATATTTATGATATTTTCTTGAAAAGGTTATTGAAAAACAACTTGTATGCTTCTATATTTAACTATGACTGTTTACTGCCTCTGCTTGTATTTGTTTTCTTCTCTCAAATTCTCCGTAAATGGCAATTGAAATAGATCAAATTATATTCCATGCTTGTATGATGATGTCAAAATGAAAAACAATATTATACATAACTAAAATGCACTAATAAATAAAAAAGGGTTTGATGCATTTTTATATAGTAAGGGGTAAATATAATTTATTTGAATTATAAAAAGGAGTGGGGTATTAACTGATGAGGTAATAATTTCTCAGTTATATGAGGACATAAAATAACAAACCATTTATCGAGACTTACTGAGAATTTACAATAATCAAGCAGATGACTAGTAAAATAGAAATAATAGAAAATTAGAAGCAGTCCCACACTTATAATCTTATATTTAAATTTGTCTAACTAATGTTTCAAATAACTACAAATAGTAAATAATTCTGAGACAATTGGTAAATCATTTAAAAAATTATGGTTTCTTAGTTTGAAATACATGCAACAAGTTGGAACTTGTTTTGTTTTTCAAAGTATAGGAAAAATATTAAATGAATACTAAATGTGTAGAAAAACACTGAATAATAGTTTAAATTAGGGAAGGGAAGAGATTTTTAAGGCACAAAAAGAACAAGCCACCAAGAAAAAAATAGAAATTTTGAATAAATTAGCATTAAATGTCTGAATAGTAAAATGTATATGAACAAAGCAAAATAAGATACTGTATACAGACAAATGCAATTAAATAATATTCAGAAACACCAAAAGAAATTAATGCTATTATCCAATCTTTTGGATCATAAAGAAATCCAATGCTAACCCAATCTTTTGCTATATCTGAATTTCACAGGATGGGTAATTTATAAAGAATACATACAACATTTTTTTTTTATCCATTCATCCACTGATCTATACACAATAGCAAAATTATGATATCAATCAAGATTCCCTTCAGTGGATTTATGGATAAAGAAAACATGGTATATTATGCAGCCATAAAAAATATTGATGATTTTTAAAGGGAATTTTAAAAGTTTATTGAATATAATGTATTATGTATTCTCTATATAATCTTTGAGTGGATAGATATATAGGTAAACATGACAATGATTGATACAATATAAACTAACAATCATTAAATCTGTGTTTTCAGTATCTTGACATAGAATTTAAAATATTTTGGCAAATTGTTGTGAGCCAGGTTTTATGGGCAGTGACTAAACAGACTCCATTTTACACTGAGACTCCATATCATGTAAGAAATGCTTCTCCCATGGGAACATTCTGCCTCTGTACTCATCAAGAGTTACGTAGCATATCATGTTTGGCAACACAAAATGGCAATTCTTATACAATGAAAAATTGTTCTATTTTTTAGTTCCCATTTTTCTTGAACAGTATACCTTGTTAGAGATTAACTATCTAGACATTAGTAACCACACTTTAACTTGTACTCAGGTAGGGTTGTTTTGACCCACTTCCTCTGCTGTTTATGATTTTACATCTCATGACATTTGTTTATGGTTTTGAATGATAGCAACAGCCACTTATGATTAATATGGTTTTGGACTACTCAAATCCCAGGAGGGGCTCAAAGGGTCTACACCTGCTCCTTGGCCCAGCAGTTGGTGGATCCAGACCACCAGCTGGTGAATAAAATTTCCGTCTCCTGATCAACTCAGTAATATATTGCAATCTCACCATAACAAAATACTAAATCAATTTTTAGCTTTTGCTAAAAAAATTTTGTTAAATATATTTTATATTGTAGCCATGCTAAGTATTTGATGGTTGAATTTGGTATACTTTTATATGTACAAATATTTTATGAAAAAATCATGCTTGAAATATTTAGTGAAAATAGGTTTTAAGTATATATCCTATACACTGACATCAAATTAAAATGAAATTCTATTTATAATAGTCTGTAAAAAAATTGCCCCCTGTGATGATACAGCAGACTGAATCATAGAAAATATGGAAGCATAGGAAAAAATGTGGTAATTATGGACATCCTTGTTAGAGTAGAAAACAATAGTCAGAAAAGTTTTAAACTAAATTTCTTTCTGTGTTTTATGATCTATAGAAAAATCTGTAATGAAAATAATTGAAAACATTTAAGTCCATTTCATTGAATAATTAAAATTACCATTTGGTCATCAATCGCTTCTCAACATACCTTAATAAAACAAAAATGAAATTTTTTCTCAGATATCATGGTAGCCTGTATTTAGTTTCCATAATAACAATGAAATAGAGGCTATTTTTGTTAAAATATCAGAGGGACATTATATCTGTATTTATGATGTATGGGGAAAGAGCCCAAGTAATGAAGTAAGAAGATCTGTGATTTTTTTAGTATAACCTAACTTAGCCTGTATTAATATTTTGTTGTGGAAGTAATTTTGACATAAAGTTAAAAACAAAAATCAATTTTTACTATATATGCATTCTATAGTTATTATTTTTAAGATATTTTACTACCATAAAGTCATATACCTTGGTGAACATGCAAGAAAGTACATAATAATGATGAATTTTAAAATATTAAATGTGAAAATGAAAAAAAAAAAAAAAAACCACAAAATTATCCTGCTGATTTGCTCTGCTGTGTCTTTATTATAATAAATACATTACTTAAATTATTCCATGTGTTACATTCCAAAAATAGCTATTATTTACATCTATACTAATGTGCATTTATTTTTACCTATGAAAAAATGATTAATAGTAGGTACTAAAATTGTACATAAAATATAATGTAGATTTCTTCTATAGTTTCTCCACATAGAAAATAATGAAGGAACTTACTACTAGTTTTAAATATTAACCATTCTACCAACAAAATATTTGATTTTGCAAACTATACAATAATTATATCTTTTAATTTTTTCTCTAAATTATAAATTTTTTTACCCTTGAATCTTTTCTTCTTAGCCACTTTTCACCCCTGGTCGATGTGATCCACATATATTCTGTAAATCTACACTATAGAAAACATGATATTACTTGAAAGTGGAGAAAAGAAATAATTGTTAATATACACATATCTATTCTTAATAGCTGTGTTTATTAATTAAATGTATAAAAACTACTTCAAAACATTGACTTTATGCAACCATGATTTATTTTTTCTTCAGTGTTGTGGGTTGTATGCAGATTCATGAGAGCATATTGTCCAACATGGCTGTAAGCACAGATCTTTGACTTTAGCTGGGGTGAATGGAGAGTGAGAAAACTACGTTTCTCACTCCATGTAGTTATTCATGCTCTCTATCCAAATTATCTCTTATCAGCATTTTAAATCATGTTCCAAGCATCTCCCTGAGCAAAGAATGTTTTATGACCAACTACAGGTTTGAGAATCAGAGACTTCCTCTTGATTGAAGTAGTGGTAAAATCACATTTCAAACAAAAAGATACACAAATATAGAAAACAATTTGACATGTTTTCTGTTTACCAAAGAATGTTACCTGGCATTAAATTAGTCACATTTGTTATTCTGGTTGCTGCTGTTGTCTGTTCTCTATATTCTCCTGTAAAAAGAAAAATAATATTTCCCCTACCTGCAAGAGAATTTTCTTTAAAAAGCTCAAAGTTTGACCTAGTTTTGGGAAGTGTCCTTATATCTTGGGAATTCCTTCCTCTAATATATCTGCTCTCTTCTGGTGAAGGCAACAATTATCTGGTGATACTGGGTATTAAGTCTTGGCCTCTTTGTAATATTCTGTCTCAACTTTGAAGGTCCATGTTTGTTCCAGTACTGTCTGTTAATATGAAGGATTTGTTGTGACTTCATTAGAGTTCAGATTCTTCCTCTGTTGAAGGAGGCTTCCATCAATCCCTTGATGGTTAGTTTCTGAAAATGTTCTTCAATAAACAGCATGCAAAACATTTATTTTAATAATTTATTTTATTAGGATCACCAGGCTCAGTACTCAGAGGCTGAGTAAGGAGGATTGTGATTTCAAAGCCAGCCTCAGCAACTTAAGAAGGCCCTAAGCAACTTGGCAAGACCCTGTCTCAAAATAAAATATTTTTAATAGTACTGGAGATGTGAATCATTGGTTAAATGCCCTGAGATTCAATCCCTGGTACCAAAAGAATTTATAATAATAATAATAATAATAATAATAATAATAATAATAATAATAATAATAATATCTTTTATAAGGGAATTATAAATAATGCAGGGGTTAATTTATATAATAATATACTCATAGAGTACAAATTGATTCGTTTCAATTTATATTCAATTCCAAATTTTTCCCTCCCTCTTGCTGTTCATTCCTACTACATGTCTCCCCACTATTTATTCTTTATTTTTTATTTTTTTGCAATTGGTGTTTAAAGATATACATAAAGCTGTAATTCACTATGGCATATTCATATCTGTACTTAGCATAATTTGGTCAACTTAATTCTACTGACTTTTCCTGTCACTTCTTCTTCCCCTCAATCCCTTCCTCTACTCTACTGAAATCCCTTCTACTTTCTGGAGTTCCTCTTTTTTTTTTTTTTTTTTTTTTTTTCCCTTGCTTTGTTCTAGTTTCTTCATGAGGGAGATATTCAACTCTTGTCCTCCTGAGTCTGACTTATTTTACTTAGCATGAGTGTTCTGCAGTTCCATCCACTCACGAGCAAACATGATAATTTCATTCTTCTTTATGGCTGAGTAAAACGCCATTGTGTATATATACCACGTTTTATGTACCCATTCATCCTTCCATAGGCACTTGCACTGGTTCCATGACTGGGATATTGTGAATCATGCTCCTACAATCATCAATGTGGCTGTATCACTCTAGTGTGCTGATTTTATTTAGTTTTTCTTTTTCTTTTTTTTTTTTTTTTAATATGGGGGTTGTATTTATTTGTTATAAAAGGAATGAAGATGAGAAAATTTAAAAAAAAAATGTTTACTAATTCATTCATAATATCAACAAACACATTATATCTTAACATAAAATCTATCTTTTATGAAAAAACTGCATTTTCCAAACTAAAAAATATGAAGAAATAAAAAGTTTGGATTTACATTTTTAAAATCTTTCAGTAACCAGCTTGGTAAAACACTGAACTTTTATATGTTTTCTTCTGCATTCTATCTGCTGCATTTATCTTGTTTTTGTAGAAGTATATGAAGAAAATACATTGCAAAGAGAAATACAAGGAAAGGGATGTATATGTTAATGACCTTACTAGAGAATTGACATTCTTCCTTCTGATTTGCTACCTTACCAACATCCAACAAGTTGTAATTTCTTAAAGGTTAGTTGCAATATAGAATATGAAATAATAGCAATGAACTTTTCAGATTCTATTACATTAAAATCCATTGATTCATTTTGTAATTTGGCTGGGTCATCTACCCCTGTGTGATTTTATAATGTCAGGCTTTGGTCATTTGGAAAATACTGGTTCGCTGAATTATTCAAAATTCTCAATGAAAAAAGTCAAACTTCTTCATGTCAATATTTCATTACTGAGTCATCAGAAAATGTCTTCAAATTTTGAAAAGCTGTTATGTTCACAGTGACAGAGAACTTTTTGGGGGTTTTAATTTTAATTTGGAAGTTTGAATTTTATCATTGGCAAAAAGCACTATTATTGCCCTAGAAGTATCAGATTTATCTTGCTCATTTGGGGGGAAGAAGAAGAAGAAGAAGAAGAAGAAGAAGAAGAAGAAGGAGAAGGAGAAGGAGAAGGAGAAGGAGAAGGAGAAGGAGAAGGAGAAGGAGAAGGAGAAGGAGAAGGAGAAGGAGAAGGAGAAGGAGAAGGAGAAGAAGAAGAAGAAGAAGCCTTTCCAAATACCCATCTAAATAACCATGGTTTTGTCAGTTATTCTCCAGTAAAAAATTATGTTCCATGACAAAGGTGGCTAATTCAGCTTGCAATGGCAGCAGCCTTTTACATGATGTTCAACACTTCCAGGAATTAGAAAATGCAAATTATAACTACACTGAGATTCCATCTGACTCCAGTCAGAAAGACAATTATCAGGAACACAAGTAACAATAAATATTGTTGAGGATGTGGGGGAAAAGGTTCACTCATACATTTCTGGTGAAACTGCAAATTGGTGCAACCACACTGGAAAGCCATATGGAGATTCCTTAGAAAACTTGTTATGGCACCACCATTTGACCAAATTATCTCACTCCTCAGTTTATACCTGAAGGACAGCGGTAGTCCCACCAACAGTATATGAGTGTACCTTTTTCTGCACATCCTTGTCAATATTTAATATTATTTGTATTCTTGATGATTGCCATTCTGACTGAAGTGTGATGAAATGTTAATGTAGTTTTGATTTTTATTTTCCTTATTAGTAGGGATTTTGTACAGGTTTTCATATATTTGTTAGCCACTTGAATTTATTCTTTGAGAAATTTCTGTTTATCTTGTTTGCCCGTTTGTTGATTGAGTTGTTTCTTGTTGTTGGTGGTGTTGGTTTTGATGTTAAATTTTTTGAGTTATTTGTATATTAGTGGTATTAATCCCCTATTGAAGGAGCAACTGGCAAAGTTCTTTACCCATTCTGTAGGCTCTCTCTTCATGCTCTTAATTTTTCCCTCTGCTGTGCAGAAGATTTTAATTTGATGCCATCCCACTTATTGATTCTTTGTTTTATTTTTGAGCTTTAGAAGTTTTTTTAAGTATATTTCCAGGAACCCAATGTAAGTTACTCCCTCATTAAAATGCATTCACCCTGTTCTCAATAACATCAAAATTATTTTTTTCATTTCGGGCACTGGGCCGATAATTAATAATCTCATGTACTTTATTAGGTCCAGGAACAGATAAAGCTCATTACGTGTAAGATCACTATCTCTTGATTCAAGGCAGTGAAAGAAAAGTCATATTTATCCAACTTGCATATTTTCAACATGCAAAAGTAAGACAGAAAGTGAGACTGGAAGCAAATAATCACAATACACGTTTGAGTAAAACAATGGAGGAAAAAGAAGCAATTATGAAATCATTGGGATATGATCAGCTACCTTCTACATGATTCCTGGTTTATTGTCCTCTAACTTTTTACTTTAAATTCAAATAAAATCTTGAACTTGCCTACTGATTTGATGTTCCCTTTTTATAAGAATGTCCCAAGATCATAGTTGGTAATATTCCATCCAAATTAATTTCTGTAGATATTTGGGGCTCGGATTCACTTTTGTAACTTAAACAAATTAGTATTTTTAATACAATTTGTCATTACATCCATTCATAGTAATCTCTTAACAACTATGAAGTATGTTTGAGTATATTCCCTATATCAAAAGTCACATTCACATATTTTAATGAAACAGAGTTTTTTTTAATTTATTTTTTACCTTGGATCACATGCCTAATTGCAATCAGATGATATTTTTTAGAGTCTTAAATCTTTTTTTTCCTCCAGCTAAATTTCTCGGCTTCACACCATGTTAAATCTTTTAAATGCCTCAAGCATGTTACAAGCTTATAATTTGTTGTATTATAAATTTGCTTTCCCTATTTGGAAATTGTGTTGAGTAGAAATAACAGAGATGAAAGAGCCTTTATAAACTCCTTAAAACTAAACAATTCTTTCTTTTTGCTTAGTTCCCTCTTGCAATAATGATCATATTTAGCTAGTAAAAGCCAAACAAAATTTTTAATAAGCAAATGGTCTTTTAGTATCTGCACTATTTTGCATGACACTGCAAGCAATATTTTGCCAGATATTTTACTACTACTTAACCTAGATGTTATTTTTTCAGACTTTTATTTCCATTTCCTCACTACCTTTTAGTTTTTGCTAACTTTTCCCTTGCCAGTATTCTATACTTTTAAATGTATTTGTCATCATTTCTCTAGTATGAGGCTGGTGCTTGGGACCCAAATCAATGACATACACTTGGGTTTTGTTAAGAGAGTATCTCACTTGTAGACCCCAATTTACATATTTGCTAGCAATTGCTGTGAAATAAGCAACCTCAACATACATCGTTTCAAAACAAAATATTTTACTATCTCTTAGGATACTTATGGTTATCTGAGTAGTTCTGCTCCAGGGGAGAGCTTGTTACAAGCTGACAATTGAGCATGGCTTCAAATAGGATATATGATGGCTAGAAATAATCTCCTGGCTCCTTCATACCATGTTTGAAGATTCCAAGCAGCCACAAATGACAAGTCATAGTGCAAAGCATGAGTCCAACCTACAGTTCTGTCATATATACCAATGGTGCACTGGTCTGCGCAAGCAAAATGGCAAGTTGCACTCTACCTATTCACGAAACAAGAAGAAAATCTGCTTAGTAAAATTACATGTGTGAAAGAATGAGGGGAACTTTCACAAGGTTTTTTTTACATCTGATAGTGTATCAAAAAAGGATTCCCCTATCATAAGATTAATTTTTATGTTGCTAACAATAATAAACCCATTCATCAATCAGCAGCTTGAGATATGAGAGAATGTTGTGCTTTCCATGAATTGTGCATTTTAGGAAGTCACATTCTGCATGAGCAGTATGAAATTAATATTTTCAATATCTTATTATCGAAACTATTATTCATTTTAATAGTTTTATAATATCTCTAGATCATAGTCTTGAAACCTTCATGTTTTCATTGCATACCTAATTTTAATAAAATTATTTAACTCCTAAATAATGTTGATGCTAGCATTATAATATTCCTTTTATTATCTTTTACTTTTCTTTCACCAACACAAATGCTATTTCTCTGGGCCTTATTATCTCAATACCAAAACTAAAAGCAGTTTAGATATTCTTTCTTATATTTATCCCTGGGAAAGTGGTGTTAAGTTTTTCAAGATAAAAATTCTTCTTATTATTATTAAAATGTGGAATGGAGGATATGAATTGTTGGACATATTAAAGACACAGTTAAAAACTAAGCACATTTTTCATAAATCAATCCTGACATTCAAGGTCACTAAATACCTGCACAGTTTTCCTCTTATTTTTCTTTTACATATTTTTGTTTTTCTGCCTTGGTCCATATAAAATTTATTTATATGCATCTAATTGTGATTTCCTGCTGCACTTCTCGTACACTTCCAACATATTCTCTTCTCATTTCTTCCACAGTACTCTTTATTGCAATTTGTTTTCCAAATATGAACATCCATTCCAATCACTAACAAATAAATCATAATTTCTGTAAGTTGACCTTTTTTTCAGATTTAATACATCTTATTATAAATCCTCTCACTATTAAAACCATTATTAGCAATAGATACAAATTATTTCTCATTGAGATCTTAAAGATCCATTTAGAACTTTTCATGCACTATCAAAACATTAATATTGAATTTTATCCACATTTCAGTCTTTTAGAATTTCTATTCTCAACTCCATTAATATATTTGTAAGTGACAATGACCTCTAAAATATTTATCCCATATTCTTCCACATAATGACTTATATGATAACTTTTCTAATTATGCAAATTTCTATTCAAAAACCTTCAAAACTTTATCAACCTCTAGCCAACTCAGTGGTGCAAACCTGTGATCTCTGTGTCTCAGGAGACTAAGGCAGGAGGAGGTCAAAGATAGTCTCAGCAATGGTAATGTTCTAAGCAACTGAGTGAGACCCTGTGTTTATATCAATTATAAAAAAAATAGGGCTGGGGATGTGACTCAGGGATTAAGTGCCCCTGAGATCAATCCCTGGTATCCACCACCCCCCCCCAAAAAAAAAAAAAAATCAACTTTATCTCTCTCCAAGTAAGGCAAAATTTCTAAACATGGCATTTAACACAGGATTTGATCAATGCAACACTATTTTTTATTATGAAATAATCTGTTTTACATTCTTGATATACCAACCTAGGAAGCATAACATTTTCTTTGACTTATTTCTTCCATAGTATATTTCACAGAAGAGTACTGCTAAAGAGCTATATGTAGTTCATAATATCATTTTCAAACATGAATTTAGGAGGTTGATCGCTGTTTTATGACTATGATGTTGTTATAACTTATGCACATGATATCTGTGTCAGCAGCATTATGATATTATTGGTTTAGACTGTGTTCAGGTTCTCATAGAGAACCAAATATTTCCTTGGATAATTTTGCAAATCCAAAGTTTGTGATTTCTCCTACTAAGAAACTTACATTTATATTTAATTCTCACTTTATTGATTCTAGACAATCATTGTTGTGCTTAAAATCCTTTTGAAAACTGTGTTATCTGCTACTTTCATTTTGTACTATCATTGAATTTGGGCACTGTAACTTTAATACATTTTCATAGGAATCTTTGATTAAAATGTGTATGGCAAAAATTAAAGAGGGCTCTTTGTCAGAGTTAAGAAATAAAAAAAAAATGTATTCTGAATCATTAAATCAGTTGCATTCTTTGCCCAACATTTTTATAAACTGTTGGGTAACCTACCCCATCAAAGTCTTCAGACATTGTCAGTATATCTCTATTGAATTATTATTTCTGTTTCTATGTTGCACTGTTATTTTTCTGTGACTCTAAATATATACATATATAATCTGATGCTTATATGTCACATGTAATGTATGCTATTTTTCCTCTTCTGTATTATTCATACTTTTTTTTAAATTTCAATTTTAGCCTGGATATTTTTTTTTTTTTTTTTTTTTTTTTTTGCTTATCTGGCATCTGGTTCATGCTGTGGCCATTATTATGCTCAAATAATCTATTTTTAATTGCCATTACTCAGTTTTAATTCAAAAAATATATATATTTGATTCGTTGTTGTTTAGGAGTTAAATTTTCCATTCATTATTTACTTTTGGGACACAGAACTCCTAATAACTTTCATATCTACATTTGTTAATTGTGGTAGGTTGTTTATCTTGGATTATGGTTCCAGCATCTACTTATATTATTTTTTTCCATTCTGTCATCTTTTTTGTATGCCAAATCACTTTTGTTTTAATTGAGAGTATATTGTGTGAGTTAGTTGAGGCAGAAGGTGAATATTAAGAAACTAGTTCCTGCACCTGTTGATGCTCACAAACCTGAGTTCTGTAGAGTAGGTGTGCAAGCTGGAAAATCAGGCAAAAGCTGTTTTTTCCAGTCTCTTAATAAGATTTTCTTTTTCTCCAGGAAAACTTTGCTTTTCCTCTGAAGGTCTCAAAAATTAGATAAGTGATATGAAGTCCACTCACATCATTACAGATAATCTGCTCAATGTAAAGTTAACTGATTATCAGTATTAATCACATATAAAAAATAACTTCACAGCACCACATGGATTAGTGTTTGACCAAACAATCTGGTACCATAGTATATTCAAATTTACATAAAAATAACCATTAAAATTACATATAAAGACTTTCAGTTTTGTTTTTATCATACATAGAAGGATAATGCTATTCTCTGGAAGGAACCAAAACTGAAAGAATATTACATTAATACTGACCTAGGCCAAGGAAGTAATCTTTAAACTATTTTTTTAGTTCATTCTATTTTGATTCTGTTATGTTCAGTTTTATAATATTTAAGAATAATAAATATTAATATTGCTATATAATTGAATTTATTCTTCTTTGAAAGCATTAAATTCCAATTTCTGTTCCTTTTGAACTCTGAAGATAACACACACACACATTGAAAGAAAAAAAAAAACAGAATTTCTTTATTGATACTTTCCCCTTGAATTTTAACACCCTGTTCTGCACAAAAATATTTATACATATTGCAAAATGGCTGGAAGACAGACAATCTGCTTTTCCTGCTCGTATCTTTGGCCTTCACGTTTTCTGGCACCTTTGCATGCTCAAATTTTGGTTAACCTGATAGTCATAAATACCAATATGGTCTCTTCCCTCGCCAGTGAAAGTCAATGAAATCTCTCTCTCTCTCTCTCTCTCTCTCTCTCTCTCTCTCTCTCTCTCTCTCTCTCTCTTCTCTTCATCTAGAAATTGCTGCTCATAATCTCACTCCATCTGAAGGATTATAAATTCTCTTCCTTGGTTTCCTTCTGTCTTGGATTGTGAATCATCAAACACTGATTGTCATAGGAGCTTTCTAATGGACTTATTATTCAATGTTCTTTTTCTTCATATTTTATTTGGCTCTGCATAGGAATATTGGACTTTCAGAATTTTACCTTAACACATTTTTTTTGGCTCCCAAATTAAACTCAGAGACTTTCAGGATGAAGTTAATGGTAATTAGTTCTATTATTGGAGATGGAATGTTAACAAAGTGGCTGGAAATTGTTTATGAAATAAAGTATGTTACAAGAAACAGATATGGAGAGAAGAGTGCTGTGGCTCAACAGCATTGAAAGGTGAGCTCTTGAATATCAAGCATTGACTGAAAGTTTATGGAATGTGTGATGCATTCTGTGACCCCATGAAAAAAGCACATTCAGAGACTAAAGGTGTCTATTGGGCATAAGTACAATAGAAGCTTCTTTGCTTTGCTCAGCTTCACTAGTTTCCCCCAGAACTTGATGAAAGATTTACACACACACACACACACACACACACACAATGATTATAATATTTATACGATTATAATATTTATTATAATGAATGTGGAAGAAAAAGTATTCTTAAACTAACAAATATTTAATGAATATCTACTGACTATAGTAACTGAAATGCATGCAATTTAATTTTGAGAAGGATAAATTATACAGATATTAGCATCAGTAAAAGAAATTTCATTGGCCACTTTCTTGATTCAAAATTCCCTAATAGCCAAGATCTTATTTAGTCTTCCACCCTGCTCCATATTTAGTCTTCTTTCTCAATTGCTTCTTCGTAGACTAAAGATGAGTGGTGCTATTTTTTTCTACTTTCCAATCCCAGCAGCTTTTTTAACTACTGTGTAGTGTCCAGTAAGTATAGACTTAAAAGAAAAAAAAAAAACAGCTCCACTTTTTGCTGTGAAGCAATAAGATCAGATTTGTCTCTGGAATTTTCTTCTCTTCTAAAACAAAAAATGTGGGGGAGCACATTTCATATCACCACTAGGGTATTTGTTGATCTAAAGATACTACATTTATTTTGAAGATAAATTGGAATGTGTGAAATGAACATGATTAGCAGTTATATAAAAGGACGGTAAGAAGCATATTACTTGAGACTTTGTTCATAAAACATGAAAACTACCTGAAATTATAAAACATGAAATTCTAAAATATTTACATAAAGGTTAGAGACCATTGCTGTTTTCTGATTCAGAGTTTTGAAGTTCAGCAAAAGCTCTAGTTTATAAATCCCAGAGTGAATTCAAGCAATCTAACTTGTTTAGTGCATGGAACATATTTTACAGAGGCTGTTTTATCATTTTACCCAAGAAACCACTTGCATCCATCACATTACAACAAGACCTGCTTTTGTCTTTTTCTTCTTTTCTTTCTTTCTTTTTTTTTTTTCTTTAAATCACATTTAGCTTTCTTTACCCAGAAACCGTGTTATTCCTACCTCAGGGTTACATTGCTTAGATTCTATGAATGCTTCCCATAAATTTCCCTTACAATGGCAATATTGTCGAAATAACAACAAATGCCAAAAGCAGTTTGTAGCTCCTGTTCAGTGTTGTTTGGCTAGAATCCTCAGGCTGTTGATTCCACTCTGCTGTAATCTATTCAGCCAGAATGATCTTTTTGAATTACAAGTCATTGAGGGACATGAATCATTCTAAACCCCAGCATATGCCATGTTTCTAAATGTGGTCTCCCTTGATCTTCTCAGGACTCTAAACCAGTCAGCAGTTGCCAGCTTGGCATTTTTGCCCATACCTTTCTCTCTAAAAATATTGTTTTTGTTGATTATCTGCCAAAACTTTTTCCCTGTCTTATTCATTATCTTCTGGGAATCTCCATCCCCATAGTATGAAGAAAGATGTCTTCAGTTTTAAAAATGGCACAGAGTTAAAAGGAAACAATAATGCAATTTTCTTAATCGGTGCCTATTCATTACCAATTCAACAGCTTTGGTGCCTACCATGACTTCAATATAGATACTGTTCACTAAGCATTTATAGAAAAAAAATGATTAGACAACCCATAACAAATTATGACAATGATGTATTTTTGCTATTGTTCATACCAAAATGCAAGAAGATTAATAAGATTTAATAATAAATTAATTTGATGGTGTAAATTATGAAGATAAAATTTTAAAACTAAAAGAAAAACTACAAACTATAACGAGCTTTTGTTATTGATATTTGCTTTGTGTTCCTGTGCATATAAGTTATATGCCATAATTTGGGCCACAAAGTGCTTTCATTTTGAGAAATTTATAAAATGAAACATGAATTCTTGTTTCTTACTTTATAGTCATTTTATCATTGGGTTTTGTATATGATTTATATTTGAGATGAAATTTATGCTTACGAAGACAATACTAGCAATGAATTAGCTTTGTTTCAAGTAAGCTGAAATTGGTTACCTACAAGCATTCAGGAAAAAAACCCACACACCCTAAATATGATTTCTATAAAACATTATTTTAAATTTATCTCTATACTAAAACACAATCCTCATGTCCTTTCTACACAAGTTCTTAAGGATAGTAGTAGTAAGAGGTCATTCACCTGATTATAGCTTTTAATTAATGTGAAAGAATAGTAAAGCCTCAAACACAATGTGTGATAGTTAATCTGAATTGTCAACTTAATTGGATTAAGAGACACAGAACATTAGGAGGCTTCTGGTTGTTTTGGTACGGGTACATCTAGAAACAATTGGCATGAGGGACAGCAGACACCCACCCTAAATGTAGGCAGAAGAGTTCAATAGGTTGGAGGCCTGGATGGAACAAAAAGAACAAGGAAGTAGCAGCAGACACAAGCTCAACTCTTCACCAATGGGTTCTCCATTGCTGCTGGGATCACCTGAGAATATCAGACTTCAGCTTCTTCACTCTTACAAAGCAAACTATACCCAGTGACTCTCTAGGAGTTTTCAGGCCTTCTGTTCTGGACTGAGGTGTCATCATTGATCCCTCTTGTTCTGAAGCTGCAGCTTCTTGGACTGAACAGCTACTGGTTCCTCCAGGTCTGCAGACTGAAGCCTATGGACAGCCATTGTGATACCACTAACCAGCTTCTTGTTGGGAGATATACCTGTTGGTTCTGTTCCTCTAGAAAAGGCTGAATAATACACAAGGTTAAAAAATATCCAAATAAATAATGAGAAAATGATCAGATGATTTGCCATATATGATCTGATATGATCTGAGAAGGAAAACTTTAGTTAATCATAACCTTTATTTTGTTTTATCTCCTTTTAATTCCCCTGGATTTGTCTTAGAAACTCCAGTGAAAATTAGAAATTTAGAAGAAATAAACTACAGTCAAGGTAACTGATGTTAAGTATTATCTAATGAGGCAGCATAAAAATGTAGCAATTCAGCAGGACTCAAATGTGCACAGGTTGAAAGATCATTAACTCTGAAATTGGATTCTTCTTTTCATTTGGCATGGATACTACTTCCACCTAACACTTTGGGGTAGGTTGTTCAATGAAGGGCACATTGTCCCTGGACTCTGGGTACTGTGCTCCTCATCCAGAAAGCACACTTCATTTCACTTATTGAATTGATGAAAAAAAAATGCAACTTTAGATTTCACATGACACTTGATGCCTAGATAAGAATATTTCATTTCTCCAAATTAATTTTGTGCTTTACTTATCCAAACAGTATTACTTCCATTGCTTCCATGAATTTATGTTTCTAAATATGTTGTCTGGACATTTAGTTTGCTTCTGATCCCTTGCATCACTAATAGCAGTATTTCTATGCCAATGGGACATTAAATTGCATTTGTTTTCCTTTCTGAATATAAAAAAGTACATTATTTTCTACTGTCTCATTCTTTATTGCTTTTTAATTCTTGCTCAAATATATACTAATATAATTAAATGTATTTTTCATACTCTTAGCTTTCTCCTCAAAGATAATATGAAACTACAAAGCACTTGAAATTTTTCAACGAGATGAATTAAAGGCCATAAAGATAATCAACTGATACAGTTTCAGAGAACAAATAATTTCAATTTCAAAATATTTTTGCTATCAAATTTGTTAATCAGTTTAAGTCTGATGCTTTGTATTGGATATTCTTTTGAGTGGCATTCATGAATAAATTGTAATTTATGTCACTTTCAAAAATAGAAGTGTATGCTCTCTCAAATTCTGTACTAATTTTTATATCTATCTGCGAAGCATAAGAATATTGTTTACTTGACATGCTTATCTATTATTGAATCTCCTCAAATTACTTTATATATGCCAATATGTAAATTATTATTATCATATAATGATTTGAATATATTAAATCATTAGGAATATTAACAATGTTTTTGAGCATTTGTCTTTATTTTCTGTCATTGTTCACATGCTTCTTTTATAATATTTTTCTCATTAATTTGTGGACAATTTCTGTTTTAGGAATGCAAACTTCTTATTATTAGAAACACTCCAGATATTTTTCTCTTAATCTTAGATTTTTATATACTTTATAGTGACTCCACTTAGATAAACACATACAAAGTCATATAGTAAAATCTATCAACTTTTTGCTTCACATTTGGATTTTTGCATTGACTAAAACTCCTTTCTAAAACAATTCACTGTAAATATGTTTAATATATGATTGACTTAATTTTGAAGTTTTTTTTTTTTCTCTTTCCATTTAAAAATCTTAGCTTTTAATCCATTTGAGATATATTTGTGATAGTTTGAAGTCAGGAAGAAACTCTATCTTTGATATGGAGACCCTAATTAAAAAAAAAAAAAAAAACATTTAATTGCTTGAAATGATTTATTCTTCTTAATTATTTAGACATATAAACATATATTATTTCCACATTTTTATTTTTGATTTGTCATTATCTTTGTACTATATTGCTGTTCTAATCACTTGTTAGCATATATCAAAATCTGGAAGATAACTCCTCCATTATTTTTCTTTCTTTTTAAAGTTCCTGGGGAATTTCTTTATACCTTTTGATATACTTGTCAATATCCAAAAACATTTTGATAAATTTATTGAGTTATAGTTGGCATACAAACTGCATATAATCAATGCACATTGTATGGTGAGATTTAATATGTATATACACATTTATGTGTACACACAGATATGCAAGGGAGTGACACACACACACACACAAATTTTGGTCACCATCATCATAATCCATGCAGTAGACATATTCATCCCTCAAAATGCTTGCCAATGTCCCTTTGGTATTACTTTATTTTGTTTGATGTATGTATTTGTGTGTTGGTGTATTAAGAAAACTTAAAATGAAATCTAAGTTCTTAAATTTTTAAGTGCCCAATACCTTATTGTTAACTAGTCTCTATGTTGATCAGTGTATCTCCAAATGTTGTTTTTTTTCTTCTGTGATCAAATTATTTCATTTAGGATTCTACCTTATAGGTCCATTTATATTGTCACAAATAGTAGGCTTACCTTCATTTATACGGCTGAATATCATTCCATTGTGTCTGTACAAAACATTTCTTTTTCCATTCATTTGTTGATCCACATTTGGGATATTTCCATACTTTGATATTAAGAATAATTCTTTAGTGAAAATGTGAGTATGGATACATTTTGAGATCCTGATTTAAATTATGTCTTCTATATATACAGAAATGAGATTTCCATATATTATGGTAGTTCTATTCCTAATTTTCTGACGAGTCTTCATACTGATTTGGGTAGTGGCTGTTCCATTTTATGTCCCCACCCACAGTGTGGAAGGGCTCAGATGTATGCATTTATTATTTTCATTTTTGGTAATAAATATCTTAACTGGAATGTTGTGATATCTCATTGTGGTCTTAATTTGCATTTTCCTGGTGATTAGTGATATTTGAATATTTTTATATGACTATTAACCATTTGTATGTCTTCTTTGCTGTGGTATATACACAATGGAATATTACTCAGCATTTAAAGAGAATAAAATTATGGCATTTGAAGGTAAATGGATGGAATTGGAGAATATCATGCTAAGTGAAGTAAGCCAAAATCAAAAAACTGAAGGCCAAATGTTCTCTCTGATAAGTAGATGCTGATCCATAATGGGGGGGGGGGGCATAGGGAGAATGGAGGAACTTTGATTGGGCAAAGTGAGGGAGGGGAGGGGACATGTGGGCAGGAAAGATGGTGAAATGAGATGAACATAGGTACATGTATAACTGTACATATGTTGTGACCCTACATCATGTACAACCAGAGAAATGAAAAGTTGTGCTCCATTTGTGTACAATGAACCGAAATGCATTCTGCTGTCATGTATAACTAATTAGAATATTTTTTAAAGAGAGAGATAGAGAAGAGAGAGAGATTTTTTAATATTTATTTTTCAGTTTTCGGTGGACACAACATCTTTATTTTATTTTTATGTGGTGTTGAGGATCGAACCCAGAGCCCCGTGCATGCCAGGTGAGCGTGTTACCACTTGAGCCACATCCCCAGCCCAGAATAAATTTTTAAGAATACAAAAAATGGGCTGAGGATGTTGCTCAGTGGTTAAATGTCCCTGGGTTCAATCCCCACTACCAAAAAACTCCCCAAAACAAAACAAAATTCTTATTCCTATGTAACTGTATCTTAATATCCATTATTCAACCTTTACCCATACCTCCTTCTCCCCTACTGTCCCCAGCCTCTGGTACCCACAGTTGTACTCTCAACTTCTATGATGTCAACATTTTAAGATTCCATATATGAGTGATATTGTATAGTATTTGTGTTTCTGTGCCTGGCTTATTTTGCATGACTTATGATCTCTGTTTTGATCCATGTTGCCATAAATGGCAGAATTTCATTCCTTTTATGGTCAAATAGCATTCTATTACATACATGTACCAGCTTTTCTTTAATCATTTTTTAATTGATAGGCACTTAGGTTGCTTCCATTTCCTGCCTGTTGTGAAAAGTGCTACAATGAACGTGGGGCATGGATGTTCAGCACATTGGTCTTATTTCCTTTGGATACCAAGAGTGGTATTGCTTAATCACAAGGTGGTTTTATTTTTAATTTTTGAGGAACCTGCATACTGTTCCAAAATGATAATAATAATTTACATGCCTACTAACAGATTGAATGGGTTTCCTTTTCTTTAAATCCATGCCAGCACTTATAATTCTTAGTCTTTTTTTAATATTTATATTTTAGTTATAAATGGACACAATATCTTCATTTTTATTTTTATGAGGTGCTGAGGATTAAACCCAATGCCTCATGTATGGTAGGCAAGTGCTCTACCTCTGAGCCACAACCCCAGCCCAATCCTTAGTCTTTTTATATTAACCATTCTTATTGGGGTGAGGCAATAATCTCATTATGGTTTTTATTTGTATTTCTCCAATGATTAGTGACGTTCAACATTTTTATGTACTTATTGGCCATTTATATGTCTTGTTTTGAGAAATGTCTATTTAGGTCTATTACCCATTTTTAATTGAGCTATCTATTTTTTGGTATTAACGTTTTTGAATTCTGACATATTCTGGACATTAACTCCTAATCAGATATATAGTTTGCAAATTATTTTTCCTATTCCATAGATTATCTTTGAATTCTGTCCCTTGATTCCTTTGCTGTATAGAGCTTTTTTGTTTGATATAATCCCATTCATTTATTTTTTCCTTTTATTTCCTATAGTTTTGGAGTCTTATCCAAAAATTCTGAGCCTATTCCAATGTCCTCAAGTATTTCCCCTATGCTTTCTTTTAATAGTTTCAATATTTCACGTGTCAGATTTAAGTCTTTAATCCATTTGAGTAGATTTTTGGAAATGGTAAGGGAGAGGGATCTATTATCATTCTTTTGCATGTGCCTATCCAATTTTCACAGGACCATTTATTGAAAAGATTTTTCTTTTTTGCAATGCATTTTCTCAGTATCATTTTCAAAATTCAGTTGGCTGTAGATATGAGGATTTACTCCTAGGCTTAGATTTCTTTAATCTTTATATTAATACAATACCATTCAACTGCATTATAAACTTCTTCTCCCAATTGTCAGTTAATTTTTGACTTAGCTTTTGTTATCTATTATTTTACATAAGTTATTTGTAAAATTAAATAAAATGCTATAATTTTTCTGCTTTTTTTAGGGGGTAACAGTGATTGAACCCAGGTACACTTAACCACTGTGCTACATTCCCAGCACTTTTTAAAAATTTTATTTAGAGAGAGGATCTCACTAAGTTGCTTAGGGCCTCTCTAAATTGCTGAGGCTGGCTGTGAGTTCGAAATTCTCCTGTTTCAGCCTCCTAAACATCTGGGATTACAGGCGTGCACCTACCACTCCTGGCTAATGTATTTTTAGTTCTTTTTAAGCAGTGTTTCCCTATTATTCAGTCAGAAGATATTTTCCTATATTTTAGTTTTAAAATCCTCTTTATCTTTATATATTTGAACTGTCCTGTGATATATTTGTATAGAGTATTATGGAGGAATTCATTTAAATTACTTTTCCATCTGGGAAGCTACTTATCTCAACACTGATCTCTACTGGCAACTTTTTTCATATATGTAATGTCTATATATGCACTCAATCTGTTTCTGGACTCTTCATTGCACTCCATTGACCTTTTCATCTATAACTGACAATATACCATACTGAACTCCAAAATAGGTTCCTGCAAAAATCTGAATAATTGGCAGGGCAAGTCTGCCTGCCATCTTGTTTTTCTTTTTAAAGTGTTTGGGCTATCATTGTCTGTTGTTTTAATATTAGCTTACCACTTTTCACAAAAATGTCTACTGGCTATTTTAATGGGACTTTTATTAAATAGATGGCTTAATGGGGAGAAATTAAAATTTATTGATATATAGTATTTCTATTAAGAAGTCAGATATTTTTATCTGCTCACATCTTCTTTCCTATTTTAGGATAACATTTTATTACTTTTTAATTTTTTAAAAAATTGTTTTTTTTATTTCAAAAAGGCAGATTCAGAATGTCAAAAGTTGAATGTTTTCTCTCATATGTGGAAGCTACAGAGAAAAAAGGAATTTAAAAAGAGGATATATTATGAAAATAGAAGTAAGATCAGTGGCGTAGAAGTGGGGGATCAATAGGGAAGGAGGATGGGAGGGAATGAACTAGATAATGATGTAGACAAAATTATGCTATGTGCATATAGAATATAGCATAATGCATTCTGATTTTATAAATAACTATAATGTACCAATTAAAAACAATAAATACAAGGAAAATCAATAAAGCAGAGTAAAGGAACTGGGGGTGGGAGGAGTGGAAGAAAAGAGGAATTACTTGGGATTGAAATGGAACAAATTATTTTCCATCCATGTACATTTATGTCATTATGTCAAAATGAACCCCATTATCAGGTCTAACTATAATACAATAATAAAAAAAGATACTTTATATGGTTTTGTTTACTGAAGAAAAAAATTTTCTACTTTACTTTTTAGTAGTTTTTGGTTGTTTTATTGAAGAAATGTTGCTTTTCCCATTATTTTTAACTAGCAGCTTTTCTAAATTACATTTCTAGTTTTATCTTTATATTCTCATGGTTTTACTGTGTGGAGAATCATACCATTTACAAATAATACGGCATGTATTTATTCTTGCATCTGCTATTTATTTTGTTGGCTTAATGCATCAGCTAGGATTTCTGTTACAATATGAAACAGAAGAAGAAATAATGAGTTTATCCTGTAACTTATATTTGTAGGATTGTTTTTAAGGTCTTGGCATCTTCTTTCCTTTTTGGATGACAATAATGTCTTTTAGTACACTCCACATACTTGTGATTCTTTTTTTTTTTTTTTTTTTTTTAACACAAAGCTGCTTAACTTTTAAGCAGCCAATGGAAAGAAAACCCATATGATTTAATGAGGCAGTAGAATTTTGAAGAATGTAATCACTAAAATTTCCAAAATTTCCAACTTGCCCAGAAAACCATACTATCCTAAATATCTTTATGTAGAGCTTCATTATCCTCTTAATTTAGCCTGGTTTTGTCCTCATATAAAATCAAGTCTATTACTGATTTGTTGTTCATTTTCATTTGGGGGTAAAATTTCCAGAATTATAATCTTTTAAAAAATATTTTAGTTGTAGATGGACACGATACCTTTATTTTGTTTATTTAGTTTTTTATGTGGTGCTGAGGAGCAAACCCAGTGCCTCTTGCATGTTGGGCAAGCACTCTACCACTGAGCCACACCTCTAGCCCCAGAATTACAATCTTAAAAACAACTAAGATAAATACTTTGTTATGTATTTTAGTAAATAAATAGGTTAAATACATTTTCAAAGATAACTAACATATTTGTTGTATGAAGATTATTTCTATATGAAAATGGCCTGATTGGAAAACTTTCTTCAACCCTTTCTTATTAAAGATCTATGCAGACCACCTTTTAAAAATAGAGTTAAACATTTCCTCTTTGATGCCTCTGTAATACTGTGTTAACACCTGATTAGAATAGGATCTGCATCCATAATTCAGTAACTTTAATCTTTTTGGGGGGTGTACTGGGAATTGAATCCAGGTACACTTTAACACTGAGCTATATCCCCAGCCCCTTTAATTTTTTAATTTTTTATTTAGAGACAGTATCTCCCTAAGTTGCTTAGGGCCTTGCTGACATGCTGACACTGACTTGAACTCAGAATCCTCCTGCCTCAGCCTCCCAAGCCACTGAGATTACAGTTGTGTGCTACTGCACCTGACCCCATTATTTTAATCTTTAAAAAAAAAAATATTTAATTATTTATGTATCTTTAGTTTTTTTGGTGGTGCCATTAGTTTGTTTTTATGTGGTGCCAAGGATTGAACCCAGTGCCTCATGCATGTTAGGCAAGCACTCTATCACTGAGCCACCACCCCAGCCCCAGTTATTTTAATCTTAAGGAACAAAAACTAAATTCCCATTTCCTTATCTGTATATCCTGATACTTTTAAAATTTAGATAATTCCTTAAGGTTTCTTTGGACATAGTATTTAATTGGGTTTTAAACTAATTATTGGTCAAGGGGAGAATATATTTGAGTTACAAGTATGAATCATGATTGTTTACTTCTTCATCTACACATATATCCGTGATTTTTTTTATATTCATCTATCACTTAAGAGTACTGTTATTGCCATGAGTCACAAGCTCATATAATTGATTTTAACCTCATTCCCAAGTATTATATATCTCACATTTATCAAGGTTGTAAGTTCCATCTTCACTTCAAACAGCGTGTCAATTTTACAAGTATTAGTCCTTAGTTATTTTTCCAGTTTCACTATTTAGAGAATGTTTAAGGACAATAATATAATCACTTCATTTTACATAAAAAGAAACATCTCAGAGAAAATACAACTTGTTTAGGCTTGTACATCTAGTTTGTGTGGGAACCAGATAAGAATCAACTTCTGTTTTTTCCAATATATCATCCATCTCTCTATGGCATCTGTATTTATCTGTGATTTCTATTCTTCTCTATTTATCCTCATAGCTCTAACTGATTATAAAACTCTATTGATTACAAGGGCAGGAGATTTAGTTCAGTGATACAGCACTTGCCTAGAATGCATGAGGCCTTGGGTTCAATGCCCAGTACCAAAAATTACTGATGATGCATTGAATAATCTTGATTTATTGTTTTTTCACAATTATTACTATAACTCCAAATTAGGTTCCCTGTTACCTCACATCAGAAGAAATAAAATAATTTCTTAATTGATCAACTTGACAACATTTTATTATCTATTTTTGCCCTCCCCATCTAACAAACACAAAGATTTAAGAACTTTTCTGAAACAGTCTTCCTTGTTTCCCAGTTCTGCTTTGAGAAATCTTCATTAGATACAAGTAGAATTAAATATCCTCATCTCAACACATAAATTTGATCTACTGTGCTAAACTAGTTTTACCTGCCCCCCCACCCCAGTTTAGCTTCTGTTACTCTCCTTCCTATGCCCATTATTCTTAGAATCACCATCTGCTAATTTCCTAATGCCTGCCATATTTACTTTTGCTTTTGCCTGTTAGCACCTGTTGTCTGCTTAATTGGAGATATTCTCCACTTTTGCAATTTATCCTCTCAGTTTCCATACACTTACATGAAGTTTTATTTTTTCATTCCTTGTCAAGCTATACACTTTCTTTGAGTACTATTGATATTGCACTATATCAAAGTTAACATATATTTAAACACCATTCAATGTTTATCACTTTTCAGTTAGCCTATGTCAGTCTTACCTTCACTCAAAACAAATGTTTATACCTCATTTCTCTTCTATATCTGGAAAGTAACACCATGCCATAAGATATTAGTAAACGTTCAAGAAATACAGACTGCCTTCATCACATTTGTTTCTGTTGCACAAGCAGAATTAGTGATGTGGGCAGTGTGAAGATTTTCTCTCTAAAATAGAGTTTATACTTAGGAAAATATTTGGCAAGAAAATATTTTAGAAAATCAATAGAAATACAATGCAAACATGTACTCAATGAATATGTCCTTTATAAAAATATTTACTGACTTTTGTTCACATCTAGTTTTTCTAATCTTAGAGTAAAATATGAGTTTCAACTTTCCTTGCTGAGTTAATTTGAAAGTAAAAACTTCATAAGTGAAACAATACATTTCAATTACCAAAGGTTCTGGCACAGGGAAAGTACTTAATGAATGTAATTACTTTTCTGTCCTCATGTGAAATAAATAAAAAAAACAAATAAAGAACATTTACAAATTGTGATATATTTTTCCAAATCTGAATCCACTTGATATTAATTGGGCAGTGAATTTATTTCTTTTCTTTCTCTATTTAATCTGAATATTTTATAACAATTAACTCAATATTTTCAGATTTTTAACCTTTATGTGATTTTTTAAAAGTTTCCTTGGTTTGTATATTCAGTCTATTTTGAAAAATTTAGGTGGATGGTGCTGCATCTTTCAGGTAGCATTCTTTTTTATGACTTTCAAACTTTTCACTGTATCATCCTTTACTTGCACTAAAACTGTATTTATTATAACTTTTGGCATGGTGCAATGTGTTGGAGATAAAGGATGTCTTTTTATATTTCCACTGAGTCTTTCGGTAGACTTTTCTCATTTATGGTAATCCTTCTTTTATATTGCATAAAAAGGAATTACAGTGCATTGTTAGAAAAGAATAAATGTAAGAACCTTGTCCTTTGCAAGTCAACTTAATCCAACTGTAGCTGACATTTTGGGGAAATCTATAAATAGTCTGTTGTGAGACTCACACACACACACACACTTGTGTGTGTGTGTGTGTGTGTGTGTGTGTGTATATATATATATATATATATATATATATATATATATATATATATATATATATATATATTAGAGGTATAGTACTGGCCATGTATTATCTTTTGGAATCCCCCATCTCAGTTATCCTAAGTGTTTTATACAAAACAATCATAAAATACTTTCTGTATTTTGCATTAAATTATATCTCCTAAAACACTTTTCCTTCCACTTTTCTCACACATTCATTCAAGGAAATAAGTGTAATAGGTCAATGTGTAAAGTCATTTTCAAACTTCTTTTGCAAAATAACTTTATGGAACTCTGTACCTTGCAGATGATTATTTGAGGGCCTATTAAAAATGTGAAAATTTGATTTCCCCCAAAATACTGGTGCATCAAAATATAACAAAATCTTAAATGCATAAATTTGATTCAAGATAATATTTATTGCCTACATTGATTTTACATGCACTGAAACACTGTAACCCAAAATAGACCATCAAAAGTGCTTCACTGACACTCTAAATTTGCCTCATTATACTCTTACTAAGAATTTGAGGCTGCACAAGAAAATGCTGACAAGTTTCCTTTGTTTTGGCTTTCTTCATTTCAAGTAAAATGTGCTAAAAAAAATCTCCCCAAACCAAGTGTTAGTTAAAAGATTTAAACGTGTGAGGAATCATTTTGAATTTAATAGAGAAAAATATATTGGATGCAGTCCTGCATCTAAATTGCACAGTGACATGAAAATTTTTGAAAATTTCAATTAATGTATTTATATTAATTCATATTTAATCAAGTTTAATTATAAAATATAGCAAAAATGGTTTCTATTCATATCTAGGTTTTCTTGATTTTTTTTTTCTTTCAATAAATATTTCCTTGAATGAAATTCTTATATTTAAGAAATATTTACATTTTGATGCACCAGTATTTGGGGATAAATTAAATTTTCACATCTTTAATAGTTCCTCAGTATTATTTCTGAACATTTTCAAACTCATGTCTCCAAACATAAAATATATAACTCATGTCTCCAAACAGGAAATATACAAAAACAAGAAAAACAGCAATCGTTTTTTTTGTTGTTGTTGTTTTTTTTTTTTTTTTTTTTTTTTTTTTTTTTTTTTTTTTTTTTTTTTTTTTTGTACCAGGAATTAACCATTGAGCAACATCACGAGCCCTTTTTATTTTTATTTTGATACAAGGTCTCATTAAATTGCTGAGGCTGCCTTTGAATTTGCAATCCTCCTGCCTCAGAATCCCTTCCAGTTGCTGGGATTACAGATGTGTACAATGACAATCTTAAAAGACATTAAGTCTGTTTATATCCTTTAAATTGTTTTTTTTTTTTTTTTAATATCTTTATTTTATTTTTATGTGGTGCTGAGGAGTGAACGAGGGCCTTGCATGAGCTAGGCGAGCATTCTACTGCTGAGCCACAACTCCAGCCCCTTAAATTGTTTTTAACATCAGTATTTTACATTTATTAACAATATTTTATGTTTTTAAATAATTTAGAAAATGTGTTATTATTGAGAAATCTTTAAAAATATTACTTAGATAAATATGGCCATATGTCACAATTTTATTCTATGTGAGGTAAATATAAGCCCCTTCTTCCCAGGATAAAGCTAGGGCACATGTCTGTAGGAACTTGGGAATCTCAATTGATAAGTACATATTTGACTTATTGATTGATCCTCAAAAAATAAAATAAAATACTTGGGAATCAACCTAACAAAAAGGGTGAAAGACCTATACAATGAAAACTACAGAACCCTAAAGAGAGAAATAGAAGAAGATCTTAGAAGATGGAAAAATATACCCTGTTCATGGATAGGCAGAACTAACATCATCAAAATGGCAATATTACCAAAAGTTCTGAATAGGTTTAATGCAATGCCAATCAAAATCCCAATGGCATTTCTTGTAGATATAGATAAAGCAATTATGAAATGCATATGGAAAAATAAAAGACCCAGAATAGCAAAAACAACTCTAAGCAGGAAGTGTGAATCAGGCGGTATAGTGATACCAGACTTCAAACTATACTACAGAGCAATAGTAACAAAAACAGCATGGTACTGGTACCAAAACAGGTGGGTGGACCAATGGTACAGAATAGAGGACACAGAAACCAATTCACAAAACTACAACTATCTTATATTTGATAAAGGGGCTAAAAGCATGAAATGGAGGAAGGATAGCATCTTCAACAAATGGTGCTGAGAAAACTGGAAATCCATATGCAAAAAAATGAAACTAAATCCCTTTCTCTCGCCATGCACAAAAGTTAACTCAAAATGGATCAAGGAGCTTGATATCAAATCAGAGACCTGGCATCTGATACAAGAAAAAGTTGGCTACAATCTACATACTGTGGGGTCGGGCTCCAAATTCCTCAATAGGACACCCATAGCACAAGAGTTAATAACTAGAATCAACAAATGGGACTTACTCAAACTAAAAAGTTTTTTTCTCAGCAACAGAAACAATAAGAGAGGTAAATAGGGAGCCTACATCCTGGGAACAAATCTTTACTCCTCACACTTCAGATAGAGCCCTAATATCCAGAGTATAGAAAGAAATCAAAAAATTAAACAATAAGAAAATGAATAACCCAATCAATAAATGGACCAAGGACCTGAACAGACACTTCTCAGAGGAGGACATACAATCAATCAACAAGTACATGAAAAAATTCTCACCATCTCTAGCAGTCAGAGAAATGCAAATCAAAACCACCCTAAGATACCATCTCACTCCAGTAAGATTGGCAGCCATTATGAAGTCAAACAACAAGTGCTGGCGAAGATGTGGGGAAAAGGGTACACTTGTACATTGCTGGTGGGCCTGCAAATTGGTGCAGCCAATTTGGAAAGCAGTATGGAGATTTCTTGGAAAGCTGGGAATGGAACCACCATTTGACCCAGCTATTCCCCTTCTCAGTCTATTCCCTAAAGACCTAAAAAGAGCATACTACAGGGATACTGCTACATTGATGTTCATAGCAGCACAATTCACAATAGCAAGACTGTGGAACCAACCTAGATGATTTTGACCATATTAACTGAATCAAGAACTTTGGCAGATAGTAAACAATAGAGTCCTAGGAACTACTTAAATTATATCTACATTAATTTTAATTTATTATGGTATAAGAAAGGAACAAAAAGGAAATTTTAGTAAACCAGGTTAATAAAACCCATTAAGTCCTGTTATGGTTTAGATGTCACGTGTCCTCCAAAACTGCTCTGTGAGACAATACAATAAAATTTAGAGGTAAAATGTTTGGTTTATAAGAGTTTTAACCTAATCAATGAATTAATCCCCTGATAGGGAGTAACTGTATAGGTAGGGTGTAGGTAGAAAAGGTGGATGATTGGGGAGGTATGCCCTTGGGGAGTATATTTTTTTTGTGATGAGAGCTATCTCTCTGCTTTCTGGTGCCATGTCCCCAACTTATTTCCTCTGCCATGATGTTCTGCCTTATCTCAGGCCCTGAGGAATGGAGTTGGCCAGCTATGCACTGAGACCTCTGAAACTATGAACCCCAAAATAAACATTTCCTCTTGTACTTGTTTTTGACAGGTCTTTTGGTCACAGTAGCAAAAAAGCTGACTAAACCAAGTCCTCTCTTTCTTTATCTTGCTCTCTCTCTCTCACACACAGAACACTTACACAGGAAGGCCCATAAATGCATATGTTATAGGGCATATTCATTTAATGAAGGTGCTCTCTGTAAACGTATTTTTGCTCTATTTAAGATTCTCTGTAAATACATATTGTTTGTTTTAAAACAGACCACATTCAAAAGAGTAATATGAGCAGTTCTCAGGAACAGACAGAGCTGTATAATCATTGAGGCATCCTAGAAAGTAAAGAGTTGATAAGCAATGATTTACAGGAACAAATACTGAAACATTAAGTGTTACCCCCCAAAAGGAACAATGCTACCATTGTAACAATGAGAGGAATCAAAATGAACTACAAAGTAAAAGTTTTTATAAAACCAATAAAGGAAATTTCAAAAACACCTAATAATCTAAAGTAAAAAAAAAAAAAAAAAAAAAAAAAAAAAAAAAAAAAAAAAAAAAAAGATGTGTTCTTCCCAGGAGTACAAAGATACATGAATGCTATAATAATTAGTTTATTTGTAGATGGAAGAAGATTAAGTTTTTATATATTTTATAGGAAATGTGTGGACTTCATGAAAGTTTACAATATTTGAGATTCTAGTGCAGTCTTTACTAAAGACCTACATTAGCATATTTTCAAATGAGAAAAGAGACATGCCCTATATTTTACATATGTATCATTTACTTGAGTCTCTAATATTGGTATATAGAAGTCTGCCATTTAAACAAAATTTACCAGACCTGTGAACTATTAAAAAATGAGATAAAAGATAGAAAAAAATATTGCAAGTATTAGAAAAGAACTTTACGCAAAGAGCTGGGTAGAGTGATGCACACCTGTAATCCCAGCCACTAGGGAAGCTGAGACAGGAGGATCAGGATTTCAAAACCAACCTCAGCAATGGGGAGGTGCTAAGCCACTCAGTGAGACCCTGTCTCTAAATAAAATACAAAATAGGACTGGGGATGTGGCCGAGGGTCTCTGAGTTCAACCTCTGGTACCAAAAAAAAAAAAAAAAAAAAAAAAAAAAAAAAAAAAATTATATCAAATATGTTAAAGGATCTACTGGAAGAGGTGGAAAATTTTTTAAAAGGTCTTATCAAAACACTAGGCTTAGCAGAAGAAATAATCAGTGAAGTTGATGCAGGATTAACACAGAAAACACATTTGAGAAAATCCAACACCCATTGCAGATAGAAACAGCTCAGCTAGAAACATACTTCTCAAACCTGATAAAGATAAACTACAAAATATACATAATTTGAAAAGTTTGTCCACATTTACCTATTTACTCAACATTTTACTAGAAGTCCCATACACTATAATAATCCAAGAAAAATAATAAAAAGGAATCCAGTTTGGAAAGAAAAAATTTAAACTTCATGTTTTCATGATCCTCTATATAAAAAATTGAGGTAATCTTCCTCCCTTGCTGGGGCGGGAGGGAAAGGGAGGGAGAAGGGGAATAGCATGGATGGTGAAAGGAGGCCCTCATCACTATACAAAATACATGTATGAAGATGTGAATTTGGTGTCAACATACCTTATATACAATCATAGATATGATAAATTGTGGTATAAAGGTGTATTAAGAATTGTAATGCAAAAATAAATAAATGAATAAATTGAATGGAATATCAACAAAATGAATACAATTAATAGGAGAGGTTAGGACAGTTATACAACTCAAGATCAATATACAAAACAATCAATAATATTTCTACTTCTTTACATCACTCAAAAATTGGAAATAAAATATATGAAACACCCATAGATAAATCTAACAACAATATGCACAAAATGTATACAGATAACTACATAGTAATGCTGAGAGAAATCAAATACATGAATAAATGGGTAGTTATAACTGGACTGTAAAGCTCCTTAGTTTTATAATGAACCAAACAACTATGAAAATATTTGAAGGCTTAATACTATCTGATTTCATAATTTATATTAAAACTGTTGTGGCTGGGTGCAGTGGAGTACACCTGTAATCCCAGTGGCTTGCTCAGGAAGCTGAGGCAGGAGGATTGCAAGTTCAAAGCCAGCCTTAGCAACTTAGCAACGCCCCAAACAACACAGCAAGACCTGTTTCATAATAAAAAATGTAAAAAGGGCTGGGGATGTGGCTTAGTGTTAAGTGCTCCTGGGTTGAATCCTTGGTACCTAAGTAAATAAATATAAAAAAATAAAGCCAAGCACAGTGGCACACACCTATAATCCCAGCGGCTCAGGAAGTTGAGGCAGGAGGATCACAAGTTCAAAGCCAGCTTCAGCAGTGATGAGGCACTAAGCAACTCAGTGATACCCTGTTTGTGAATAAAATACAAAATAGGGCTGGGGATGTGGCTCAGTGGTCAAGTGCCCCTGAGTTCAATCCACAGTACCCCCCCCCCCAAATTTTAAAAATTAGAAATAAACTAATCAATAAAATGTGGCATTGGCACAAAGATGGACAAATAGAAGTATACAAAAGTACAAATAAACTAGAAATAGACATACACATGTATGGAAAACTGATTCTCAACAAATACAGTAAGGCAATTCAGTGGAGAAATAATTGTCTTTACAAAAAGAATTACACTGGAAAAATTGTATACCCTGATTGGGGTTGGAAACATCTATGCTCAATATCCTAAGCCATATACAAATTAATTTAAAATATATTATAGACATTCACATAAAGCTTAAAACTATAAAGATTCTAAAAGAAAAGAAGGAATAATCCTTTGTTATCTGTTGTGATAAATATTTTTATATATGAAACAAGAACATAATCTGCATTTTTTGAAATACTAAATTAAGCTGCAACAGTATTTAAAAGAAAACACTTGTTATTCAAAAGATATTATTGAGAAAATAAAATAACAAGACTCAAACCAGGAGAGAGTGTGTGTAAATCATATATCTGATTAAGTAATTATACCCAGTGTATATAAAAATAATTCTAGATATTAAATGACAAGAAGAAAAATCACCCAATTTTTTAAATGGGCAAATCATTTGAACAAATACTTTATCAATGAACCTATACAGATGGAAAATAAACACATGAAAAGATTTTTGACATCATTAATTAATAACAAATAACTGTTTTATGATGACTTTCCCAAAACCCAGTGAATTAAAAACAAGTTTATTATGTCACAGTTTCTATGGGTCTGCAATCTGGCATGGCTTCTTTGTATCCTGTGTTTCACAGTAGTTCAGAAGTCTGCACTTGAGCTGTGGTCAAGGTTCCGTAGTCTACTCTGAAGGATCAACTGGAAAAGTACTTGCATCCAGTTCACACATATGGTTGTTAACATAGTTGAATTCCTTGAGAAATATATTATGGCCTAAATATTATTAACTTTTGGCAGAAAGATCTTTCAATAGATTACCAGGTAGCCTGTTAAGAGTCCGTAAACAAGTCAGGATGGCACCTGGCAAATGTTAGAGTCTGTAAACAAGTCTGGATGGCGCCTGGCATTTTGCCAGAGGGAGTGGTTTGTGAAGTAACAGCAGTGAGCCATTAAGTGTGGAGATTCCTTATTGGTTGACTGCTGTATCTAGTTTATGTTAATTAAGATAAGCTGTGTGGAATGTATAAATACCTCTGTTGTCCTACAATAAAAGGCTCCTACTCCTGCTCCTACTCCTACTCTACACAAGTTTTCCTCACCCCCCTCCCACTGCCAGCTATTTTGCCCAGCCAGCCGGGCTGCAGTATAGCCAGGAAGTGGGGGGTGTCGAGCAACTTAATTAACATAAACTAGATACAGCAGTCAACCAATAAGGAATCTCCACACTTAATGGCTCGCTGGCATTACTTCACAAACCACTCCCTCTGGCAAAATGCCAGGCGCCATCCAGACTTGTTTACAGACTCTAACATTTGCCAGGCGCCATCCTGACTTGTTTACAGACTCTAACAATAGCCCTTTCCATCAAAGCATTAGTGAAGACTCAAAGATTACATACCAACACAAGAGAAGTCACAATCATTATTTCACTCAGCTTTTTCACTGCTATGACTAAAAAACTGCACCAAAAAGTTTATTTGAGGGCTCACAGTTTCAGAGTTCTCAGTCTATAGACAGTAGGCTTCATTCCTCAGGGCTCAAGGTGAGGCAGGACATCATGGAGGAAGAGTGTGGCAGAGGGAAGCTGCTCACATGATGATCAGAAAGGAGAGAGAGAGAGAGAGAGAGAGAGAGAGAGAGAGAGAGAGAGAGACTGAGACTCCACTCTCCAGATAATATATATATATATATATATATATATATATATATATATATATATATATATATATATATCCCAAAGCCATGCCCCCAATGAACCTCTTCCTCCAGCCACATCCCATCTGCCTCCAGCTGTCACTCAGTTAATCCCATCAGGTATTAATTCAATGGTTAGGTTAAGGCTCTCATGACCCAATCATTTCACCTCTAAACCTTCTTGCACTGTCTCACACATGAGTTTTTGGTAGACACCTCACATCCAAACCTTAACAACCATCTATCACAGAAGTCAACAAACACAAATATTAATTCTTTGATAAAGTAAGAAAATTGTTAAACCCCAACAATGCTGAACTTATACAAAGGATATAATAATTTTCAAATATCAGAAGTAAAAAGAAAAATTCACTGATGATTGTACCATTACTACAAAATAGTAAATTAGTATTATAATCAATTTCATGTCAACAATTTGAAAACTAATGTTAAGTGGGAAAAAAAATTAAACATATAAATAATCAAAAGAATACAAGAAATAGAAACTCAGAATACATATTTATTCATTTAAAAATTGCCTGATGTTGAATTATAGGAAATACTTAAAGATGAAATAGTACCAATCTTTCAGCTACTTGAGAGGGTGAGGTTAGAGGGACCCTGTTTTGAAATAAAGTTTAAAAAGGGATGGGGCTGAAGCTGAATAATGGAATGCTTGCATAGCAAGGATAGGTCTTGGATTCAATCTCCCATGCCAAACACACACACCAATTAAAAAGGGGTGGGGGCTGGGGTTGTGGCTCAGTGGTAAAGCATTCCCCTCACATGTGTGAGGCCCTGAGTTCAATCCTCAGCACTACATAATAAATAAGATAGAGGGATTGTGTCCAACTACAATTAAAAATTAAATATTAAAAAAGAGGAAGATGAAAATGTAGAAGAGGAAGAATTATTTCCCTTCTCATTTTGTGAGACAAATATTACCCTAAAAATAAAAAAAATGAAGATGTCATAGGAAATATATAAGGTAATATTCTTAAATAATATAGAAAAAAAAAACATCATTAATCACGTCACACCAACTCTAATGTACTAAGTATAATTATATCACTAAGTGTGATTTATTCCAGGGAATATATATATGTTACTATAGGAAAATTGATCAATGTTGATTCATATAACATTTATTTAAATGAATAGATTCTTTTCATTTTTTTTTCTATTTGGTACCAGGGATTGACCCCAGGGACACTTAACCATTAAGCCACATCTCCAGCCCTTTTAATATTTTATTTAGAAAGAGGGTCTCACTGAGTTGCTTAGGGCCTTGATAAATTGCTGAAGCTGGATTTGAACTCGTGATCCTCCTGCCTGAGCCTCCCCAGACACTGGGATTACAGACTTGTACCACAGTCCCTGGCTAAATGACTAAATTCTTAATTTGGAATCAATGGTAGATAAATAGTATGAAGGATAATTACTGATTCTATCTACATGTACATATAAAAATAATTTTTATAAAATTGTTATATATCATTTAAAACTCCCAAATTTCTCCTATGTCACTCATTTTTAATAGTTTATGCAATAATGAATGAATAGTATCTCTTTATAGAAGAGTATAAGTAACCCCATAGTTGTGAACTATTTTTTGAGGGGTGAGTACTGGGGATTGAACTCAGGGGCATGCAACCACTGAGCCACATCTCCAGCCCTATTTTATATTTTATTAGAGACAGGGTTTCACTGAATTGCTTTAGCACCTCACTGCTTCTGAGGCTGCTTTGAACTTGCAATCCTCCAACCTCAGCCTCCCTAGCTGCTGGGACTACAGGTGTGTGCTGCGGAACCCGATTTTTGAACTATTTTTGTCACCTCAAATTCATGTTAGTATAATACAATTTTGTGATGAACCTCCTATACCTATTTTCTAAAATCCACTTTGTATCCTGGATTTAAAATTAGAATTAGTTCTGAAGTGCAATAACATATATTGTGTCTTCCCATAAGTACTATAATAAAAATCTGGCCTAGATAATAGTATAGGTCCAAATGTGATATACTCCCATTGATCAAAATCTCTAAAAATTTGAAGAAAAATTTTAAAAAGGCACATTCATACTCTAAATACAAATTAAAATGTCTATAAATGGAAATCAAACATAAATACAAAGTAACAGATAGGCTGAGAGCTCTGTGAAATATGGGAAAGCACCTAGGTAAAGGCAGCCAAGTATATAAGCCCTGAAAGATAGCAGAGGTTAATAGTGAAGCGAACATGTGCTGCTACTAATGCTCTAAACAAAAATTATAGCTAGAATCAGCTACACATAAAAGGAAACCAAGAAAAATCTGTAAACTCATACTGTGGCTAGGATTTATATGGGGATCCTAGAATTAGAGAGCATAGCTTTGCAGCTAGGATCTTGGCCACTAGCTTAGAGACTAAATGTTTCTTAAGAAATTTATGTAAACCAGTGCTTTTCTTTTATGCTTCTGTTCTTAGGGATCAAGTGAAAGCAATATCAAATTCATTTATCTAGGAGATTTGAGCACATGAAAAGTAAAATATAAAAGAAAAAATTTTCTGCTCTAAATAAATTGGCAAACCAATTTGCAATCATATGGGAAAAATTAACATTAAAAACTTTAGCAATGTGAAAAAGTTAGCAGATACACTCACTTTCCTAGAAATGGAAATTACAAATAAATCAAATATTTTTAACTTAAATCTAACTAGAATGTTCAAGGAGATAAATGAAGGATTATAAAGAGTAAAAAGGTGACAGAGGAAAAAAAGAGGCACTAACTGAAAAAGGAAGAGTTGAATATGAAAAATTAGGTATTCTGGAAATTGAATATATGTTCATTCAATTATTTTAATTCAATATACTAATTATAGGTAAGACAGTAGAAAAGAGTACAAGTGAAAGTATAAAAGTTTTTCATAATACATGTTTTTAATTTTAGAACTGTTTTAGATTCACAGAAAATCACAATTATTATTAAGTTTTCTTACAGAGTACACAGTTCCCACATCTGGTTCCATGATTATTAACAGCTAACATTAATTCACTACATTTATTATTATTAATGAGCAATATCACTACACTGTTATTAACTAAAGGCCATTCCTCATTCAGGCATACTTAATTTTACAACTAACATTCTTTTGCTATTCCAGGATCTCACTCAGAGTTATATCATATTAAATCTAGTTCTCACATCTCTTTAGATCATCTTGGCTGTGAATGTTTGAGATTGCTTTTTTTTCAATATAGAAAAACAATTTTGAGAGGTACAGGTTAGATGTTTTGTAGAATTTCTTTCAATTGGTATTTGTCTGATAATTTTCATAGGTTTAGAATAGGATAATTGTTCTTTGGGGAAGATGACTGCGAACGCACTAGACGTTCACAATTGGCGCCCGAACAGGGACCCTGCTGGATTGACAGGAAGGGTAAGTTCTTTTTCTTTATATTACAGGGTGATGGGACAATCTTCATCTTCTCCTTTTTTAAATATTCTTAGGCATTCACTTGCTGTCTATGGTATTAATATTTCCCATTCTGATATAGAGATGTGTCTTAAGGTGGTCAGGGAATGGAATCCCTGGTTCCCAGGGGAAGGATCTATGGATGTGGATAATTGGAAACGGGTCCGTCACAATGTTGAAAAGGCCATGAGGCAAGGCGAAAAAATTCCGGTTCGGTTTTGGTCTATCTTTTCTATTGTATATACAATGTTTAAAGCTATGGAGGAAGAAAGGTTGATTGGCAATTTACAAAAGGAGCTAGCTCCCTCTATTCTAGATCTCCCTCTTGATATTAGTGAAAAAGAAGAGGTAGTAAAAGATACGCAACAATTGACTCATAATTCTTCACAAAATTCTGCTGATTTAACTGGTAATGATATGGAAAAGAAAACGAAAGTAAAAACGACGATTGATGATCGCTCCGTTTCGGAGCAATTCAAACTTGTTATGGAGGAAGTTCTGGGACGTCTTAATAAATTAGAAGCTAAAATGGACCCTAGGCCTTTATCGGGAACCAGGCCTTTATCGGGAACTAGGCCCTCTGCCCCTCCGGCCACCAACCCTTTTTTGGCAGCTTCTTTAAAGGCTGTCCAGGAAATGGACTCAGAACCTTCTGACGATGAGGACAAAACTCCCTTCTTTGCTTTTCCTATAATCAGGCCTGATCCAGCTAATGGAATGGCACAGCCACCTCGGTATGAGGGGATTGATATTGATCATATTGGCAGATTAAAAAAGGCAGTGACAATGTACAGACCTCAATCCCATTATGTAAAAGAATTGCTTAATGCTTTTGCTACTCATTACAATAATTTTGCTCCTGAGGATTGGAAGATTGTGGGCCGTGCTCTTCTACAGGAACCTGAATATCTTCAATGGCACATGTGGTTTTTAGAAGGATGTGCCACTAAGGCTAGAGAAAATGTTAACAGTCAAAACCCTGTTATTCGTGCCATAGGATACCCTATGTTATCTGGCACTGGTATGCATGATGACATTCAACATCAAATTAATATTCCTCCTGAGATTCATGAGCAATTGAAGTAAATAGCTTTAGAAGCTTGGGACAAAATTAGACCTACTGGAGAACATTATGGCTCATGGACAAAAGTTTCACAAAAACCCAATGAACCTTATGTAGAATTTTTGTCTAGATTAAAATTGACAATTGAATGAACCGTGGTAGGAGAGGCTGCCAGGCAACAATTACTATGTTTGCTGGCTTATGAAAATGCTAATGAAGATTGTAAACAAGCCATTTTACCGATTAAAGATACAGGAGATGTTCATACATACTTAAAGGTGTGCAAAGATATAACATCAGAATCGAGAAAGATGCAATTATTTGCTGAAACCATGGCCTCTACATGGCATGCTTTGCAGAATACTAATCGAAATTTGGCTAACATGAAGTGTTTTGGGTGCTGCCAGACTGGACATCTGAGGAAAAATTGTAAGCAAAAGAATGAAAAGGAAACTAGGGGACCCGGAATATGTCCTAAATGCAAAAAAGGTAAACATTGGGCTCGAGAATGTAGAACGAAAAATGCAGCCACTCTTGCAGTTCAGGGAAACGGTCCATCCAGCCAGACCCCAGGCCCTAGACAAATAAAGGGGGCAACACACAATCTTTTCCCTACAACCCGCAACCCAACATAGTGCCGCCATGGACATCCCAGCCTTAAGTGATTTTGATCTCCAGGGTGGTGCTATGCCTAAAAGAATACCTACAGGAATATTTGGGCCACTACCTCCAGGGATTTTCGCTTTGCTCACAGGACGCTCCAGCCTTAATGCTAAAGGTATTACTGTCCATTTAGGCATTATCTATGCAGACTATGAAGGAGAAATTCAGATTTTAATGTCTTCTCTTGCAAAATGTCAGGCCTGAGGGAGCTAAACTCTGCACACTCAAACCCCAACAGATGACCATAGAGGTAAAGTGCATATATGTACAAGAATACATACTATTTACATGATTCTTCAAAGTTGATATTAACTTTAATCTACTGTTTTTAATTTTTTTCAACTATAAAGTTATGCTTCTTTGTTTTTCCTTCCTTCAATTCTGTACTCTTTTGAAAGAGGTCATTATATGCAGCTCAAACTTAAGGAGTTGGCATGTTTTACCAAATTGATAGGTGTGTATGTATATAAATTACTTGGGGATTCTTCTATAGGAGGATTTGCCCCTTTATTTACTTCTTCAATAACAGGATGGATGCATGGATATTTAGCCTATACTTTGGGTTTTACTCCAATGGTACTTTATTTTTCAAACTGTTCCACATCTGACCATTAGGAGCTCTTTCAATTGACACTTATATCCTTCTGGCATACCCCTGTCAATATAAAGAAATTTTTGTTGTTGTTGTGTTTTGGATTTTGCTTTTGTTTGCATCCTGGTATTATAAGATAGTCATCTATTATATTGTATATTCTTGGTCCATTCCTAGAGTCATTCATTTTTCCAAGGAACTCTAATGCCTTTTGTTAAAGACTAGTATTAGAAATCAAGATATGGGCAGGGTAGGTTTATTCTTCAGTAAAGGAATGCCATTTATTCTACATGCTCTTAGCTAATATAAAAAGGAAATATATGCACATATATACATATATTTGTCTATATACAACCATCTGTTTATATAATAAGCAAAATATGCATTCACACTGATGTCACCCACTCTAATCCTATAGGGACCATTCTAGTCTTCACTTTTGCCTATCTGAAAATACTCATTGTATCACTGAGAAATGTAGCTCCTTCCATCCTTTATGCATTTATTTAAATGGTCTGTTCCAACATGTGTTTCAGAATTGTTAGCCTTTCCTCTCATGGGAAACAGATTTTTTTCTTGATATTTTTCATATTTTTTATATTGTGGTCTATAATCTCTTTTGAACTATGTTAAAATTTTAAATTCTGAGACTAGATTCATTTCTGTTCATGTAAATGCCCAATCGTTCTAGCACAATTTGTTGAAAAGACTCTCCTTTCTCCATTAAAATCCCTTTGCTCCCTTGTCAAAGGTCTGTTGACTTATTTATGTGGTTCTGGAAATCTCAATTATGTTGCATTGGCCTATGAATCTGCATTTTCACTAATACCACACTCTGGTGATTATGGTGACCTTTACAATAAGTTTTGAAATCTACTAGTGTGAGTCCTCCAAACTTATTCTTTTTAAATTTCTCTTAAGTCTTCATTTTTTGCTTCTTGGTATAAATTTTAGAATCAATGGACAATATCTTCATCTGTTTTTAGCAATAAAGTAATCCTGGCCTCATACAATAAGTTAGGAAGTATTATCTCTGGTGCTCTTTTCTGGAAGAGATGGTAGTATTTCTTCCTTATATGTTTGGTAGAATTTTTCTGTGAAAAGATATTGGACTGGTGCTTTCATTCTTAGAACTTGTTAACTATTGAGTTGATGTCTTAATAAATGTAAGCCTATTCAAATTATTTATTTCTGCTTAGGTACACTTTGGTAGCTTGTATCTTTCAAACATTTCACCTATGCTATCAAGTTTGTGAGCGTAAAGTCATTTTAGTGTTGATATAACACACTTTTAATGACGAAGGAATCAGTAGTGATAACACAAAACTAATTCTAATCTTGGTAATTGTTTCTTTTCTCTTTTTAACTTGATGAAGTTGGCTTGAATTTTATCCACTTTTCAAAGAAACTGCTTTTGTGTTCTTTGATATTTTCTATTGTTTTATTGTTTCTAGTTTCAATGATCCCTGTTATAATTTCCATTAATTGTATTCTTCAACTTGCTTCAAGCCTAAATTGTTCTTATTTTTGTAATTTCCTTATGTGGAATTTTAGAGTATTCATTTCAGATCTTTCATGCATTTAACACACACATTTAATGCTTCCAGTTTCCCTCAAATCACTGCTTTCAGTGCATCCCACACGGTTAGAGAAATTGTATTTTCCTTTCTATTTATTTTAAAATAGTTTAAAAATTTCCTTAAGATTATTATTTGTTTTATGTGTTATTTATAATTGTGTTCTTTAATTTTCAAATATATGGAGAATTTCTAGTTTAATTCCAATGTAATTTGAGAACATTTTGAATAATTTATATTTTTAAATGTGTTTTGTGGAAAAAATGTAGTCTTTCTCTGTGAGTGTTTCATGTGTACTCTGCTGTTTTGAGACACATTAGTCTGTAAATGTCAATTAGATCAGTTTGATTAATGATAATTTTCAGATTCCTATATACTTCCTCATTTCCCTCTTAACTGTTTTCTCAATTACTGGGAAAGGTATGGACACCTACAACTATAATTTTGAATGTGTCTTTTTTTCCTTTCAGTCATATCAATTATCCTGAGATTCTGTTTACACATTGAGGATTATTGTGTGTTCCTGCGGAAGAGACCCCTGTTTATGCCTGCTAATTTTTCTTATTCTGAAGTATGTGTATTAATTTTATAGTACTTATGTAAGAAAATACCATAGACTTTGACTTAAATAATTAATTTTCTGACAATTCTAGAGGTTAGAAATTCAAGCTCAAACTGTCAGCAGGGTTGAATTTTCAAGGCCTCGGTCTTTGTCTTATAGATGCCCATTTTCTCTCTGTGTCATTTCTTCAAATATAGTCAACCTGTCCTTGTATGTTATCTGTTCCATCTGTTAGTACCTTTAACAGAGTAATCACAGTGATTTTCAATTCCTTATATGATCATGAAAAAATAAAGTTAGAAGTATGATTGATATGCAAAATGAAGATTTAAAGTGGGTCTATAAAATGTTCAAATTAAAACCAGAGAGAGTAGAAAAAGAGTGAAGGATAAACAAAAATCCTGTGGATAGTAGTAATTGCCAACAAGGTAGATATCAGTACAAATAATTACTAAATGTGTTTGGCCTAAATATACCAATTAAAAAGATGTGGTTTTTTTTCATATGGATACAAAAGCAACAGCCAATTTTATGTTGTCTAAAACAAATAAACAAAGAACCTTCAAAGACATAAATTAAAAGTCAAGAGATGAAGAAAGATATACATGCTAACATGAATCAAAGAAATTTGGAGAAGATATTTGATTTTTTTTTAAAAAAGTATACTTTAAAATACTGAATTATGCCCCCATTCATTTATTGAAGCTTTTAAAAAATATTTTTAGTTGTAGATGGACAAATACCTGTATTTTATTTATTTATTTTTATGTGGTGCTAAGGATCCAACCCAGTGCCTCATGTGCAAGGTAAGAGCTCTACCACTGAACCACAACTCCAGCCCATCATTTATTGAAGTCTTAACCTCCAGTATCTCAGAATGCAGGGGTATTTAGATATAGGGACTTCAAAAAAGTAATTAGGATGAAGCTACTAGGGTGAGTCCTAATCCAACATGACTACTGCTCTTAGAAGAGGAAATTTGAATACAGACACATTATTGGAGATGGTAAAGAGTTCAGTTATCAGGAGTTCAGAGAGAACAGAAGAGGATTGAATAGGTGATGAAAATAGTATATTTGAAACCATTCTCTATGATAGTATAATAGCAAATATTTGACACTAAGCATTTTCCCAAATCCATCGAACTACATATCACAAAGAATGAACCTTATTATATGTGCATTAAAATTATTTGAGGGGATAAGGAGATCCTGGGATAATACCAATTATGATAAGAGAAACTCCAGATAGATCTCTTGCCCCTTCACTACTTGAGGACACAGTGAAAAGATAACAAAGAAGTGAGCCCTCACCAGACACTGAATTTTCTGACACCATGATCTTGGACTTTCCTACCTCCAGAATTGAGATAAATAAGTGAATGTTGTTCATAAACTACCTAGTAAAGGTATTATGTCCTTATAGCAGCCAAACAGACCATGAATCAGAGACTCCAAATTTTTAGTCCCTCTCTTAACTTTGGAATTCTCTATGTATTCCTCCATAGGAAAGAGTCTGAGTCTTGTAGTCCTATCAGCTACAATACACTGTTATAATACTGAGACTTTTGGTGTGATACTATGATATTTATGCAGGGAAAAGCATTCTATAATCTTAGTCTTTTAATCTCCTTGTATCTCTCTGCTTCTAAATTGTTTTTTCCTTGGTACAACAGTTTACCTTTTTCTTTTCTTTTCTTTTCTTTTTTTTTGTGGTGCTGGGGATCGAACCCAGGCCCTTGTGTATGTGAGGTAAGCACTCTACCAACTGAGATATATCCCCAGCTCACCTACTTTTAAAAAATATATATATTTTAGTTGTTGATGGACCTTTATTTTTATTTATTTTTTATTTTTTATATGTGGTGCTAAAAATTAAACTCAGTGCCTCACACATGCTAAGCAAGTGCTCTACCACTGAGCTACAAACCCAACCTAGATTTTAACTTCTTATGTGATATAAGAAGGCTATGAGGGACTGAAGTGGGAGCAATGTTCTTCCCAAGGTATATTAAGAATCATTCATTTTTTCCCTGAAACTTAAATAGAGAAATTTCCTGGCATATGTCACATGATTATTCTTCCTCTCCGCCAGTCAAGGCCATGAGGCAATCTTTTTAAAAATCTTCTCCATAGGAAACTAATATAGTAATTGCAGGTAAATCTCATGAAAATTTAAAGGATTTCCTGGAACTGTAGTTCATAGAAGTGGAATGAGTGAATTTGTCTGACAGAATAGTCACTCCCAAGTGGAATGAGTGAATTTGTCTGACAGCATAGTCATTCCCAGTTTCTATGTGCAAAGAGTAGGTTGTGCCCTGCCATGAGTTAATTCATGTTGTATAGAACAACAGCTTTCAGTCTGTGCCTGCCCTGAGTTACTCTATTTTATAAAAACAGAAGGTTGCCATGAATTACTGTTCTGAGTACAAGTGCTAAGGTAGAGTGACTTGGTAACTTTTCTGGACAAAGAGATGATCACCAAATGTTGGACACATCTATCAAAATAACACCCTTCTGTTGCAAAGCACAATCATAAGGTACAAACTGATAACTACATTAATCATTCTAATAAAAAATACCAGCTGTCAACTTATTATATTAAATGAGAGACACACGAATGTGTGGCCATATCAAACTGGTATCAGGGAAACCAGGCCTGTGAGCTTATCAAACACAACCAAACCAATGGTTTGGTTGCAACCCCTACCTGAAACACATGAATGGAGAAACAACTATGATGATGGTAACATGGCATACATCAACCCCTTAGACCACATGGTGAATGAGTCCTGAGACCAATAGTCCTCAAATTCCTGAATGTCCCCAGAAATTAAGCTCAGCTCATTATCCCTGCTTGATGTGGCCTACTTTGAAATTGCTTGCCCTCTGAACCCTCACCTTGGACAGCTCTGTGATTTGAACAAGTTCCTCACCTTGAATGAGTTGTGCAGGATAGGTAATAAATGTTATCTGACTACCTGCAGTGACTGTTTTGAATCTGTATCAGCTTTCTGCCTTTGCTTTCAATTCTGCCTCTTTAATCCCTGTGGCCACTGTTAGCCATTTCTTACCCATTTTGTATCTTAAATATCATTGTTTAAATTGTGATGTGTGACTTCAGTGTTAGAAATATTGGTAATTAAGATTGGGAAGGAGTAAAAGAACGTGTGATTGTCCAGCTCAGGGTTACCCAAGTGAACCATTATTACTTGGTGAATTAAAGCCAGTGAAATTGATGTGGTTTGTGAAATCATTGCCATTTAATACGTTCTTATATTTTGTAATATTCTGAAAAGACACAAAAGTGTCTGGTTTATGTTAGTGACATAGCTTACTCATATCTTTATGATTGTTCTTTGAATGTCATATGTGTGTGTGTGTGTATGTTTAATGATGCTTTACATTTCTCTGTTCATTTTCTTCAGATTGTATAATCTCTGTGATACTATTTTTAAGTTCACTGATTCTCTCTTTTGCTAGTTCAAGTTTACTGCTGAACTTCCCTATGGAATGTTTCTTATTGGTGATTGTATTTTTATTTCATAAATTTTATTCAGTACTTTTTATAATTCATATCTATAAGTATTTTCTACTTGATAAGACAGTTATCATACCCTCTTTAATTATTTCAACATACTTTCTCTTACTTCTTTGAACATGCTTATACAACTACTTTGAAATTTTATTTGCTAATCCAAACATTTGGAACTCTTCAAAGGCAGTTTCTATTGCCTGCATTTTTCCTGTGCACAGGTCACATCTGGTATCCAGGAATCTCCTTTATCTTTTTGTTAAAAAACAGATTATTTTACATAATATGTTGCATAAACTCTGGATACTCTCTACTCAGGAAGTGTTTTTTTGTGTTTGGTAATTTATTATTTCTTAAGTGACTTGGCCCAATTAATTCTGTGAAATGGATTTTCCTGACAGTTTGCTGTTTCCTCTCCATGTGCTTAGAGTTTCCTCCCTTGATTTTAATTTTAACCTGTTTTCCTAAAGGTTGCCCCTGGGTCAACACAAGTCACTTATAAGTCAAAATTTGTGTTAAGAACTCTCAGTCAGTTAGAATTTTATTCTCTACCTCACATACATGTTTGTCTTGGAGGCAATTATCACTGTCAGTGAGTTTGTTTTTACCTGCCATTAAACCATGGAATAGTATCTTGAATTTTCTTTCTCTGATCACTCCTAACAGAGCAAGCCTTGGGCATTCACACAGTCTTCCATACTACCAAGAATGTATGTGACTTTAATTTTAAGCCTGACTAGAAGAGTGTTTCTTAGTCTGTGCAGCTTTGATTGTATGAAATATCACCTTGTATTGTAAAATTTGCTGATAAGCTTTTGATGGCAGAGTTAAATCAGAATGAATTTAGCATCTGTTTATGCACTAATCTTCCTAGAGTAAAAAGAGAGAAAGAGAGAGAAGAAAAAGAAAGTTCATAAATAACATAACTTAAAAGACCCCAGGCTTTTAAAAATATATATAAGTAAAATGTCACAGAACATTTGATTCAAATATTCCCTTTCTTACAAATTTCCATAGAAATAGTTGGCACAGCAGTAAGACAAATAGGGAATCCTTGAGAGGATAACAACACACATACTTTTGTTCCTGGCACCAACTCAGGGCCTTGTTTAATAACAGCCTTAGAAGAATACATTTGACAATATTTGACTTAGGTATCATTATTGAAGCAAACAGTCAGACTGAGACTTTCTGTGAAAACTCAGGAAAATGTATATATGCAAACTAGGTCCAGTTACATTTCCAGTGTATTGGAATAACTAAACTTTAAGTATTTTCCTTTAAGTGAAACAGTTGTTTCATGGGTTGAAGGTATAATAGATGTATTTTTTAACTTCTGTATTTGCATCTTGAGAATTAAAGAATGATAGGTTAGTGAAAGAAATAGTTTACTAAGAATAAAAAAGCTAAAATTCAGTGCCAGTTAAGCAAATAACAAGTTGCCTTTTCTTGAGATTGGAAACAATTCCATGAGTTATCTCAACTCTAACACCAAAAATAGCAAGAATTAACATTGATACTGCACTTACTATATACCTGGTACTAAGATAGAAAGCAATATATGTACCTTCTCTCTCAAAAAGGTACTAATATAGGAAGAGAAACTAACTTTTAAGAACATCATGAAAGAATTCACTAAGAAAATAGCTTCAAGTACTTCCAGCCACAGGATAAAGGTACTTCAGCATATGTAAAGTCAACTATCCCTTTTCTATTTAATCTAAATAATTCTAGTCATCATTTTTTAATGAGCTTTATTATGGCTCAGACTTTATAAACACAATTAGGCATAGCAATACATTGTTGTTCTGTTTTTTGTTTTTTTTTTTTTTTTATAACTTTATTTATTTTTATGTGGTGCTGAGGACTGAACCCAGTACCTCACACGTGCGAGGCAAATGCTGTACCATTGAGCCACAACCCCAGCCCCTAATTCTAGGCATTTTAACTACTATAGTCTACCAAAACCTAGACATGGATTAGTCCTAGGAAATTTTCAAAAATGAAATCTAAACTAATATTGTAAAGGCTTGGTAATATTAATATTATACATAAGACTATGATAAATCCAGGAAGGAATTATGAAGAAAAAATTTTATGATATACTTGACTTCGGGCAGCATAATGGAAATAAAGGTAGAAGTTCCTATAGAGATACTTTTGAGCAACTGCATACGTTTAACATGTACATATTGCTATATTAATTGAAAATATATCATTCTATGTTCTCTATTAAAAATTAGAAACATCCCTATAATTTATCACTACATAATTATAATTTCTTTGAAATATTTCCTCTAGATATGATTTCATCTTCTCTTCCTTTTATACACATTTCCATATGCAGCTCACCCAGAGTAATAATTCAACTCCTGAAACTAAACTTGAACTACATAATCTATAACATAGTAGGTCTTCATTATGGTTTGGATCTCAAATGTCCCCCAACGGCTTATATGTTGAAGGCCTTGTCCCCAAGGCAGCAATATTCAGAGTTGGAGCTTTTAGAAGGTATTTGGATCCTGAGAGCTCTAATCTCTTCTACATACAATTGTATCTTCCTATCTAAGAATGTATTTCTATTACTCAAGATTTCCTCTTGCTTATTAAGAGATGCTGAAAATTAACATTATATAGATCCTACACATCACATGTATTCATAGGTGTTTTTTCCATGAGATTTTCCCATTTATCTTCTTTTTTTCAAAGCTGACTACCATATACAGAGTTATAGAACAGCAAATAAATAAAAGTCACATCCTCAAGAGACTTGTAAAATACATCAAAATGATTTTGCAAGGATATTCTTAACCTTTAGCACTACCATGGAAAAGATGTGCCAGTTAACATGGGTTAGAATTGAGTAAGCAAAGTTATTTATGTCTAAATGACCACTTCTAAAATGAAGCCAGCTTAATACAACCATCAAAAAATGCTAAATATTCTGGTGTTTTAATTCACTTTCTGGTCAGGTTGACTTGTTACTAGTCCCTGACAAAATTAATTGAATGAAAACCACTAATGACTGATTTCATCTTTTTCAATGTGATGATTCAGGGAAGTTCATTTGCTTTGTCCACATTGGTGAATTGGAATAAATGAAATCTAAAATGACCACATTTAAGGAAACAGTAATGCTTTAATCAATTTAAATTGTATATTCAAAAATATTTCTTGAAATATCTTAACTCTTTAGTTCTTTTAATTTTACATTTTGTGCATAAAGTAGTAGAAAGTTTACATTTAAATTTTCAGGGGCTGGGGTTGTGGCTCAGTGGTAGAGATCTTGCCTCACATGTGTGAGGCACTGGGTTCGATCCTCAGCACCACATAAAAATAAATAAATAAAATTTTCAGAAGACAACTGGGCTAACTGAAAAGAAAAATTGTAAAAGGAAAATAAATTAAGTGATGAGACTTAAGGCACATTTAGTTGTTAAAAGGAAAACTAAATAACTTAGTTATTTAGTTAGGCATAGTTTTTGGAATTAAAACAGACCTCAGGTTAAGACTTCTCTCTACCACATATTACCTTTGTAACTCTGGACAAGATACAATTGTGATTTCCTTTCTCTATGGTTGATCTTTAAAATGTATGGTAGTACCCAATTCATTGAGTGATTATAAATAATTGTAATTATATAATGTACCAAAATGTATTATTTAATCCAAATGAGTCATTATGGTTTAGATATTAGGTGTCCCCCAAAAGCTCAGGTGTGACACAATGCAAGAAAGTGTATAGGTGAAATGATTGAGATATCAGGGCCTTAAACCAATCAGTGAATTAAATCCACTGATAAGTGGGTGGTAACTATAGCCATGTAGTCCGTGGCTGGATGAAGTAGGTCACTGACGGTGTGCTTTCAGATTCATATTTTATGCCTGATATAGAAAACCTGCTTTGTTTCCTGCTACCATGTTCTGAGTTTCTTTCACCATGCCCTTTGGCCATGATGGTCTGCTTCACCTCCAGCCCAGAGATATAGAGTCTATGGACTGAGACTTCTGAAAATGAGTAAAAATAAACTTTTCCTCCTCTACATTGTTCTTTTAAGATCTTTTGGTCACCGTGACAAAAAACCTGACTAAAACATGTGTATGCAATAGCTCTTTGAGTTACTGTTATGAAATAGAGAAAACTAATCTTTAAGGTAATACCTTTAAGGCAAGTTTTGGTAGAACAAAGGAGTGAGGCTCATTATTGTATTCTACAATAAAATGTGATTTTATATGATACAGATACTACTAGAATCTAGAAGAAGAACCACCAAAGGTTCTTCTCCTATTAAACAAAAGTCAGTAAACAACTGCCAAAAGATGGCACTCAAGTCAAACTCTAGAAAGAAATCCTGTCTTAAAATCCCACATTAGTTTCCAAATGGGGTTCTGAGAAATGAATGGTCGACTTTAATGCCCTACTTTCTTATATATTATTTTTTAAGTTGTAAATGTTTATTTTGTTTATTTATTTTATGTGGTTCTGAGGATCGAATCCAATGCCTCACATGTGAAACGCAAGTTCTCTGCCACTGAGCCACAATCCCATCTCTAATAACCAACTTTTTAAAAAAATTCTAATTTGTTATATATGACAGCAGAATACATTACAATTTATAGTACACATATAGAGCACAATTTTTCATATCTCTGATTGTATATAAAGTATATTCACACCATTTTTTGTCTTCAAACATGTACTTAGCATAATGATGTCCATCTCATTCCACCATCTTTTTTACCCCCATGACCCTTCCCTTTCCCTCCCACCCCTTTGCCCCTATCTAGAGTTTGTCTATTCCTCCCATGCTTCCCCTCCCAAATCCACTATATTTATATCCACTTATATCACAGAAAACATTTGGCATTTGTTTTTTTGAGATTGGCTAACTTCACTTAGCATTATGTTCTTCAACTCCATCCATTTACCTACAAATGCCATGATTTTATTCTCTTTTAATCCTGAGTAATATTCCATTGTGAATATATACCACATTTTCTTTATCGATTCCTCCACTGAAGGACATCTAGGTTGGCTCCATAGTTTAGCTATTGTGAATTGTGCTGCTATAAACATTGATGTGGCTGTGTCCCTGTAGTATGCTATTTTTAAGTCCTTTGGGTATAGACTGAGGAGTAGGATAGTGGTCAAAATGTGGTTCCATTCCTAGTTTTCCAAGGAATCTCCATACTGATTTCCATATTGGCTTCACCAATTTGCAATCCCACCAACAGTGTATGAGTGTGCCTTTTTCCCCCACATCCTCACCAACACTTATTATTGTTTGACTTCATAATAGCTGCCATTCTGACTGGAGTGAGATGAATCTTAAAGTACTTTTGATTTGCATCTCTCTAATTGCTAGTGGTGATGAACATTTTTTTCATATATTGTTGATTGATTGTATATCATCTTCTGAGAGGTGTCTCTTCAATTCCTTGGCCCATCTGTTGATTGGGCTATGTGGTGTTTTTTGTTTGTTTGTTTGTTTTTGTGTGTGTGTGCTTAGCTTTTTGAGTTCTTTATATACTCTAAGATTAGTGCTCTATCTGATGTGTGAGGGGTAAAAATTTGCTCCCATGATGTGGGCTCTCTGTTCACCTCACAGATTATTTCTTTTGCTGAGAAGAAACTTTCTGGTTTGAATCCATCTCATTTATTGATTCTTTATTTTAATTTTTGTGCCAAAGGAGTCTTATTAAGGAAGTTGGGGCCTAATCCCACATGATGGAAATTAGGGCCCACTTTTTCCTTCTATTAAATGCAGGGTCCCTGGTTTTATTCCTGGGTCTTTGATCCACTTCTAGTTAAGTTCTGTGTATGGTGAGAGATAGGGGTTTGATTTCATTTTGTTGCATATGGATTTCCAATTTTCCCAGAACCATTTGTTGAAGATGCTATCTTTCCTCCATTGTGTGTTTTTAGTGCCTCTCTCTAATATAAGATAACTGTAATTATATGGGTTAGTTTCTGTGTCCTCTATTTTGTACCGTTGGTCTACCAGTCTATTTTGGTGCCAATTACCATGCTGTTTTTGTTACTATTGCTCTGTAATATAGTTAGATCTGGTATAGTGATACCACCTGCTTCACTCTTCCTGCTGAGGATTGCGTTAGCCATTCTGGGTCTCTTATTTTTCTAGATGAATTTCATCACTGCTTTTTCTATTTCTATAAGGGATGTCATTGAGATTTTGATTGGAATTGCATTAAATCTGTATAGTGCTTTTGGTAGTATGGTTATTTTGACAATATTAGTTCTCCCTATTTAAGAACAAGGTAGATCTTTTCATCTTCTAAGGTCTTCTTTAATTTCTTTCTTTAGCATTCTGTTGTTTTCATTGTAAAGGTTTTTCACCTCTTTCATTAGGTTGATTCACAAGTATTTTATTTTTTTGAGGCTATTGTAAATGGGGTAGTTTCCTCGTTTCCCTTTCAGAGGATTTGTCACTGATATATAGAAATGCCTTTGATTTATGTGTGTTGATTTTGTATCCTGCTACTTTGCTGAATTAATTTATTAGTTCTAGAAATTTTCTGGTGGAATTTTTTGATTCTTCTAGGTATAGAATTATATCATTAGCAAATAGTGCTAATTTGAGTTTCTCTTTTCCTATCCGTATCCCTTTAATTTCTTTCGGCTGTTTAATTGGTCTGGCCAGTGTTTCAAGAACTATGTTAAATAGAAGTGGTGAAAGAGGGCATCCCTATCTTGTTCCAGTATTAGAGGGAATGTTTCAATTTTTCTCCATTTAGAATGCTGTCCGCCTGGGGCTTAGCATAGATAGCTTTTATGATGTTGAGATATGTTCCTGTTATCCCCAGTCTTTCTAGTGTTTTGAACATGTATGGGTGCTATATTTTGTTGAATGTTTTTTTCTGCATTAATTGAGAATATCGTTATGATTCTTATCTTTAAGTCTATTGATGTGATGAAGTACATTTATTTATTTCCATATGATGAACCACACTTGATTGTGGTGCACTTTTTGATTTGTTTTTTGCATTCAATTTGCCAGAATTTTATTGAGAATTTTTGCATCTATGTTTATTAGCGATATTGGTCTGAAGTTTTCTTTCTTTGATGTGTTTTTGCCTGGTTTTTGCCACAGTCTCGCTGGGCACAATTCAGGAGCCACTTGTCAAAAGAAACGAATATTTTTAGAACACATACACCGCACCACACAGCTCTTCAGGAAAACCCTCAGAGCCCAACTGCCACCAGCGGCTTCCCACAAGCCTCTCCACCTCCCCCACTCCTCCTGCTCTTGAGGCCAATTGGTTGGGTCGCATGGGCAGAGCCAAAAAAAGTCCCCCAATGAGCAGCTCCGTGGTCTAAAAGGGCGGGGAAACAGCCCAATGAGCATCACCGCAGAGGAGCCAATCAGTTGGCAGCTAGAAGTTTGCTGGGGCCGCTGTGAGCCAATCATCAGCTGGCAGCTGGAAGTTTGCTGGCAGCTGGAAGTTTGCTGGGGCCCCTTCTGCTGGGGCCACTGTGAGCCAATCATCAGCTGGCAGCTGGTGCTGGCAGCTGGAAGTTTGATGGGGCCCCTTCAGCTGTGGCTCTCAACATCAGTTTTGGAATCAGGATGATAGTCTGAAAGTGCTCTCTCTTTTTCTATTTCATGAAATAATTTGAAATATAGGTATTACTATTTCTTTATAGGTCTTGTAGAACTCAGCTGTGTATCCATCTGGTCCTGGGCTTTCTCCTGGTTGGTAGGCTTCTGATGGCATCTTCTATTTTCTTGCATGAAATTTATCTGTTTAAACTGTGTATATCATCCTTATTCAATCTGGGCAACTCATATGCCTCTAGAAATTTGTCGATGTCTTTGATATTCTATATTTCATTAAAGTACAAGTTTTCTTTTTAAAATAGTTTTTAGTTGTAGTTACACACAATATCTTTATTTTATTTATTTTTATGTGGTGCTGAGGATCAAACCTAGCATCTCACACATGCTAGGCAAGCACTCTACCGCTAAGCCACAACCCATCCCCTAGAGTACAAGTTTTCAAAATAATATTCTAATTATCTTCTGTATTTCTTTGTGTCTGTTGTGATATTTTCTTTTTCATCACATATGTTAATGATATGAGTTTTCTCTTGCCTTCTCTTTCTTAGCAGGGCTAAGGGTTTGTCAATTTTATTTATTTATATATTTATTTGTTTGAAGAACCAACTTTTTGTTCTGTCACGTTTTTCAATTGTTTCTTTTGTTTCAATTTTATTGATTTCAGCTCTGATTTTAATTATTTCCTTTCTTCTACTGCTTTTGGTATTGATTTGTTCTTCTTTTTCTAGGGCTTTGAGATGTAGCGTTTTTAAGAAATGAACTTCATGCAATGTACTTTCCTCTTAGTACTGCATTCATAGTGTCCCAGAGATTTCCATATTTTGTATCAGTGTTCTCATTTGATTCTAAGAATTTTTTGATCTCCTCCTTGATGTCTTTTACAACCCATTGTTCATTCCGTAGCATATTATTTAGTTTCCAGGTGTTGGAGTAGTTTTTATTTTTTATTTTTTATTTTATCATTGATTTCTAATTTCGTTCCATTTTGATCTGATAGAATACAGGGTCATATCTCTACTTTTCTGTATTTGCTAAGAGCTGCTTTGTGGCATAGTATATGGTATATTTTAGAGAAGGATCCATGTGCTGGTGAAAAGAATGTGTATTCGCTCATTGATGAATAATATACTCTATATATGTCAATTAAGTCTAAGTTATTGGTTGTATTATTGAGTTCTATTGTTTGTTCAGCTTTTGTTTGGAAGATCTATCCGGTGGTAAAAGAAGTGTGTTAATGTCACCCAAAATTATTGCATTGTGGTCAATTTTACTCTTGAACTTGAGTTTTTTTGATGAATATAGAAACTCCATTGTTTGGGGCATATATATTTATAATTGTTATGTCTTGTTAGTGTATGGTTCCCTTGAACAGTATGAAATGTCCTTATTTATCCTTTTTGATTAAGTTTGGCTAACCCTAACCCTAACCCTAACTTCATTGGATATGAGGATGGAGATGTCTGCTTGTTTCCACAGTCCATGTGAGTGGTATGATTTTTCCCAACCTTTCACCTTCAGTCTGTGTACATCTTTTCTTATGAGATAAGTCTCTTGAAAGCAGCATATTGTTGGATCTTTTTTTTTTTTATCCAATCTGCTAGCCTATGTCTTTTGATTGGTGAGTTTAGGCCATTAACATTCAGGGTTATTGAGACAGGATTTGTATTCCACCTATTTTTGTTTATTTTTGGTATTTAACTTGACTTGGTTTCTCCTTGGATTAGTTTTTCCTTTAATGTAATACCTCCCTTTTCTGATTTTTATTGTTGTTTTTCATATCCTCTTCACAGAATATTTTGCCAATGATGTTCTGTAGTGCAGTTTTTCTAGCTGTAAATTGTTTTAACTTTTGTTTATCATGGAATGTTTTTATTTTATCATCAAATCTAAAGCTTAATTTTGCTGGATACAAGATTCTTGGTTGACATATATTTTTTCTCAGAGCTTAATATAAGTTGTTCCAGGATCTTCTAGCTTTCAGGGTCTTCTGGGTTGAAAAATCTGCATATAACCTAATTGATTTCCCCCTATATATAATCTGATTCCTTTCTTTCATGGCTTTTAATATTCTCTCCTATTCTGTATGTTAGGCATTTCCATTATATTGCGCCTTGATGTGGATCTGTTGTAATTTTGTACTTTTGGTGTCATGTAAACCTCTTCAATTGGGTTTTTCAATTTGTTCTTCATGTTTTGAAAGTTTTCTGATATTATTTCATTGACTAGATTGCTCATTCCTTTGGTTTGGACCTCTATTTCTTCTTCTATCCCAATAACTCTTAAATTTGATCTTTTTATACTTTTATACTATTATAGTATAAAATGTTCTGCTCATGGTTTCTTACTATTTTCACTATGTGTTCAACATTCTTTTCAAGATTGTACATTTAGTCCTCATTGTCTGAGGTTCTATCTTCCAAGTGGTCTAATCTGTTGATGATGCTTTCAATTGAGCTTTTAATTTGGTTTATTGTTTCTTTCATTTCAAGGATTTCTGTTTGGTTTTACTTTAGAACCTCTATATCCCTATTTAAGTAACCTTTTGCTTCCTGTATTTATTTATGTAGCTCTTTGTCAAAATGATCTTTTGCTGCCTGTATTTGCCCTCTTATATCATCCTTTAATTCACAGAACATTTTAATTCATTTAGTTCATCCTGAACTCTGTCATTTCATCTGTTGTGCTGGCCATGGATTCTAATAATGTGGTATCTTGATTTGTTAGGAGCACTTTCTTCCCTTATCTTTTCATGTTGTTTTTGTGTCTTCCCTTCTATCTCTGTGGATTTGAGGAATTATCATTTTTACCCTATAGGCTTATAGTGTAGGGTTCCAATATCTCATCCTTGAGGTAAAGGACAATATTAACAGATCCCAATATAAACAAGATACAATCCAAAAACAAATAGTTGTTATTTACTAAATTTACTATTTGGTCACAATGTGCAGAAATGGTGTATTCAATATAATCAATCAATCTACAATAATCAGTGGGTTTATAAAAGGTTTTACAGTTTCTGATGGTAGACGAAGAACTAGGGGTGAGGTATAGGAAGATATCCTGAGGAGGTCAGAGGTGAGGATATAGAGTTATTGTATCTTAGGAAGTGTGAAAGAGAAATCTAAAGAAGAAGGTTAGTATTAAGAGAATAGAGAGGTAGTAATTTGGTCAGACAAGTAAGAGGGAAGACAATAGAGTACATAAAACAAACACACACATATATTAAGAAAAATAAAATATGTTAAAATAGTAAAAATTGGAGAGAGAAAAAAACAAAGAAGAAATAAAGAATATACAACACAATTGTAATATACAGTTCAGTTGTCTCAATCCTCAAAATCCTAACTAATGCAAAGTACTTGGTTTCACATATGTTGGGGATGTGAGGGCGAGAATAAAGAAGGAGAAGAAAGAAAAAAAACTCAGAGGAAGAAACAATGATAGTTTTGGCTAGAGATGAGTATCTTTCCTGCTTCCTTTCTTAACCAATAGTATTCTTAACCAATGTCTATTCTTAATATCTCCGCCCTCAGGATGGTGGGGATTATGAGGGTGTGAGGGTTGGTCTTGGGTGGAGGGTACCTTGAGGTGGGATATGACACCCACAGGTCCCAGTGGGCACCTCAAGGATATCCTTTGGGGTCTGCTCCTGTGATGTGGGCGCTGGGTCTTATCTCCTCATCTCGCCTGTAGTCCTCACAGTTTCTGCCCTCTAAATTAGTCTCTAATGTGTACCTCCCTCACACTCTCCCTTTCTGATTCCTAATTAGGAACCTTTCTTTTTTGCGGGGGAGGGGGGCTTGTGTTTTCCACTCTGTTGGCTGCACAACTGTCATGGAGGGCTGTTTTTGAATTGGGCAGTCACTCTGTGAGATAGCGTCTACTGGGGTTTGGGGGGAATTAGAAAACTATGGCTACCTGGTGTTCCAAACTGGTAGTTTCCTCTACTAAAGATAGTGATGGAGGTTACCCAAGATGAAGGCAACTGCTTTCAGTGATGGGGTGTCAGGTCCAGTTGGTAGAGCTGGGCAATGGCATTGAGTGGTGCATTCAGAGATGAGCTCTGTGGCGAGCAGTGTTGTACTTGATGGCTTTCTTCATAGCCTGTGATGTCCCCAGGTGCAGGCAGGCTATAGGAGTAGGGACTATGGCAGTAGCTGCTGAGTCCCAAGATGGAGGCAACCAGGGAAGACCCACATTGGTAGATGGTGGTCCACATTGGTAGATGGTGGTCCACATGGAAGTGGTGGCTGGAGTTCCTGCATGTGGGCAGCAGCTGAGTGTCTTGTGTGGGAGCAGGGTCTGGGAATTCTGGCTGGTGATGATGCCCATGGTCCCAAAGAGGCACCCCCGAGACCTGCGTGGGCAAGTAGCAGGGAGTCAGGAATCCTTTACTAACTCTGAGGCTGGGGCTCATGCATCATGGTGGACATGATTTCTGTGTGGGATCAGCTGTGGAGGGGTCCTCTATCACTCTCAGCAAAGCAGTATTTCCACTAGATGAGACCCAGGTCACAAAGCGACACAGAATGCTGCCTTACTCTGGCCCACTATCTTGGATCCCCCACCAGTACCCAACTTTTAGTAGGAGAAAGAACATCTAGGCAGGAAGAAGATAAAGAAACAAATAACTTAATTTACAGTACAGAACAAATGAACCTTACAGACCTATACAGAACACTCCATCCAATAAAAGCAGAGTATACCTCTTCTCTAGTGCATACAGATCTTTCTCCAGGATAACACTAATTAGGTCACTAAATGAGTCATAACAAATTTAAGAGACCTGAAATAATACAGGGTATCTCTTCTGACCACAATACAATAAAATTAGTATTAATAGCAAAAGAAAAACTAGAAAATTGAGAAATAAGTAAAAATTAAATAACATTATCTTGAATGCTCTTGGATTCCCAATGAAGAAAATTATAAAATTCACAAGAAGAAAATTATAAAATATCTTAAAACAAGTAAATACAAAAACAAACATACTACAACTTATGAAATATAGCAAAAGCAATAGTAACAGTGGTGTTTATAGTAATGCCTACATTAAAAGAGAAGAAAGATCTAAAATAAACAATCTAATTTTATACCCAAGGAGCTATAAAAGAAATTGAAACTAAGCCCAAATTAGAAAAAGGAACAAAAGAACAATGATTAGGTCAGAAATAAACAAAATAGATAAAACATCAATGAAACTAAGAGTTGGCTTTTTAAAAATATAAACAAAATTGACAAACTTTTAGTGAAACTTAAGAATAAAAGGGGCAAAACTCAAATAAATAAAGAAAAGCCCAGAACCAGATGCCTTCACTGATTCTTTCTACCAAATATATAGGAATGAATTAAATTCAGGGGCCAATCCTTCTCCAATTATTTCAAAAATTTGAAGAGGGAGTACTTCCAAATTTATTTTATGAGGGAAAAATAATTATGATACCAAAGCCAGAAAAATAGATCACAAGAAATGAAAACTACAGGTCAGTATCTCTGATGAACATAAATGCAAAAATCCTCAAAAAAAAAAAAAAAAAGAATTCTAAACTGAATTCAATCACATATTAAAAGAACCATACACAATGACAAAATTCATTCATCCCTGGGATGTGATTAATGCAATACAGCACATTAACTAAATGAAGAGAAAAATCACGATCATCTTAAAAGGTGCATAAAAATCATTTATCTATATCATAATAAAATTTTTCAACAAACTAGAAATAGCAGGAAATTACCATAATATATTAAAGAGTATACATAATATGTACATAATTAACATCATGTTCAACAGTGAAAAATTGAAAGCTTTTTCTCTAAGCTTTGGAAAAAGCAAAAATTTGCATTTGCCACTTTATTAAACAAAGTGCAAGTCACAGCAATTAAGAAAGGAAAATGAATAAAAAGGCATCCAAATCAAAATGGAAGGAGTATATTGTCCCTGTTTGTAGATTATGTGCTTTTTGTTTTGTTTTGTTTTGTTTTGTTTTGTTTTGTTTTGTTTTGTTTTAACCAGGGATTGAACTCAGGGGCAATGAACCACTGAGCTACATCCCCAGCCCTGTTGCTGGCCGGTGGGCCTAGAGATGCAGGGCTGGGCTTCCAAGATTTTTTTTTTTTTTTTTTTTTAATATTTAATTTAAATAAATTTAATTTAATTTTTTTTTTTATTTTTAAAATACATGATTTGGGGGCTGGGGTTGTGGCTCAGTGGTAGAGTGCTTGCCTAGCATGTGTGAGGCACTGGGTTCAATTCTCAGCACCACATAAAACATATACAAAAAACCCCATAGAATTTCTAAGAGTAAGTAGGGGAGATTCTTCATAATATTTATCCCAACATTTAATTCATGGGTATGATACCAAAAGTATAAGCAACAAAAACTAAATATAAACAGTATGACTACATTAAGTTAAAAAGCTCCTATACAGAAAAGGAAACAATCAACAGAGTAAAAAGGCAACCTAAAATTAAGAAAATCATTGTCATAAATCTGATAAATGGATAATATCCAAAATATTTAAGGAACTTCTAGAATTCAATAATAAAAAATAAATAGAATAGCTAGGCAGGAGGGCACAAACCTATAATCCTAGTGACTAGAGAAGTTCAGGCAGGATAACCACAAGTTCAAGGCCAAACTCAGCAAGTTAATAAGAACATGTCTCAAACTAAAAAATGAAATAAAATAAAAAGGGCTGAGGATGTAGCTCAGTGGTAAAGCAACTCTGGGCTGAATCCCCAGTACTACAAAACAAACAAAACCTCAGAACCTAGTACCCATATTAAAAATTGTCCAAATACTTGAAAAATATATTTCTTAAAGAAGATATATAAATGGCCAGCAGGTGTATTAAAAACTGTTCAGCATTACTAATCATCAGAAATCTAAAACAAAACCGCAATGAAAAACCATCTGATACCTGTTTGGATCTCTATTATCAAAATGCAACAAAGCTAAAATATTGGTGTAAGTGTGGGGAAGTTGTAAATATTGTTCGATGTTAATGAGAATGTAAAATGGTGTAGTATTTACCCAAAATAGTATGGGAACTTCTCAAAACATAAAAAAAATTAAACTACCATATGACTCAGAAATTCCACTTCTTGATATGTATCAAAATTCAACTTATGATCTCTAGCAATTAGGGAAATGCAAATAAAAACTACATTAACATTTCATCTCAATCCAGGCAGAATGGAAATTTTTAAGAATAGAAATAATATGGGCTGGGGATGTGGCTCAAGCAATAGCCTGCTCACCTGGCATGCGTGCGGCCCGGGTTCGATCCTCAGCACCACATACAAACAAAGATGTTGTGTCCACCAAAAACTGAAAAATAAATATTAAAAAAATTCTCTCTCTCCTCTCTCTCTCTCTCAAAAAAAAAAAGAATAGAAATAATAATAAATGTGGGAAAGAATGTGGGGGAAAGACATACTCATATATTATTGGTGGGACTGCAAATTAGTGCAATCACTCTGGAAAGCAGGATAGAAATTCCTTTAAAAAATTACAAATAGAACTACCATATGACCCAGATGTCCCACTTCTCTGTATATATCCAAGGGATTTAAAATCAACATACTACAGTGACACAGCCACATAGCCGCACAATTCATAATAGCTAAGCTATGGAGCCAAGCTAGGTGCCCGTCAACAGATGAATGGATAAAGAAAATGTGGTATATATATATATATATATATATATATATATATATATATATACAATGGAGTATTAGCCAGTCAGAGAAAGAAAAGAATAAAATTATGGCATTTGCCAATAAATGGATGGAACTGGAGACTATTATGCTAAGTGAAACAAACCAGTCCACAAAAGTCAAAGGTCGAATGTTTTATCTGATATGTTGAAGCTAATCCAAAATAAGGGCAGGGAGGGTATTGAGAGCCACAGCCAGACTGCGGCCCCAGCAAACTTCCAGCTGATTGGCTCACTGCGGCCCCAGCAACCAGCTGATTGGCTCCTCTGTGGTGATGCTCATTGGGCTGTTTCCCCGTCCTTTCAGAACATGGAGCTGCTCATTGAGGGGACTCTTTGGCTCCACCCACGTGACCCAGCCAATCGGCCTCAAGAGTGGGAAGAGATTGGGGGAGGTGCTCACAGGGAGTGCCTGAGGTGGCAGTTGGGCTCTGAGGGAATTCCTGAAGAGCTCGTGTGGTGCAGTGTGTGTGTTCTAAAAATAAAGTTCATTTCTGCTTGACAAATGGCTCGTGAATTGTGCCCAGCCAGACTGCAGCAGGAGGGTGAGAAAGAGAGGGAGAAAGGAAAAAAGAGATGAAAGATCAGACAATGAGGATTGACAAGAAGAAGGTTTTATGGGAAAAAGGAAGAATAGTGGAATGAATCTGACTGAACTTAGGTATGTGTATGCATGAACATAACACAGTGAAGCCCAACATCAAGTATATCCACAAGACGTTAATTTAAAGGGAAAGATACTACATATAGCTTGCAGAAATGTCAGTTGGGTAGAGGGAGGGGAGCAGGGGAAGAGAGGAGGACAGGAGTGAAGAAGTGTTAGGTACTAAATTAGAGTAAATTATATTCCATGCTTTTGTGATTATGTCAAAATATTCCTAAATCTTATATGTAACTAAAAAGAATCAATAAAAAAGACACTTTGACATGTACAAAAATCAGTATACATATGTATGTATCTATATATGCAACTGAAATCTGAATCTTCAAATGGTATTGGTACTCCTATGTTCATTAGTGCACTATTCACACTAGCCAATAAATGAAATTAACCTAAATGTCCTCCAGCAGATAAATGGTTAAATAAAATGTACTATAAAAACATAATGTAATAATATTAGACCTTAAAAAAGAAAATTCTGTAATATGTGAGAACATGAATGAAACTTGAAGACATTACACTCAGTAACATGCAGTCACAGGCAAATATTGCATAACTCCATGTATTTTAGATATCTAAAAATATCAAAGTCATATAATACGAGAATACAATGGTGGTTTCTAGGAGATATGGAAGGAAGAAAGGAGGAGTTACTAAGTCACTGACTGGAAATTTCAGTCAAGCAAAATGTATTCATCTAGAAAGCTCTAGAGATGTATAGTACAAATTTGCACCTACTGTCAACAATAATACACTTAAAATTGAAAGAGTAGCTCTCAGGTATTGTTACCAAAACAAAAGAAGAAAAAAATTAAAAGAAAAAAGCATGGTCTCTTTAAAATACATGAGTCTTACAGAAACTTAATCTTATGTTTAACTTATGTATTTTTGTCGAGTTTTTTCTTTAAAAATATAATTTGTGTGCTAAAACTGGGTAGATTTTTTCTACCTTAACCTTTGTATATTAACATTTTTATAACTTTTAGCATTTTATACCTTCATAAGTTAGGTACTAACATTATTTTGTGTTGTGTTTATTCTCCAATTAGGTAACTATTAGAATTTGCAAAATAAAACTGTATGGGAAACTTTCTTAATTTTGCTTTTGTTTTCAAATTATGTACATATAATCTCAAAACCTACTAGAACAGGACTGGAAATTTTTTCTGTATAGAACCAGATGGGAAATAACCTAGGTTTCATGAACCACATATTACCCTTGTCACAAGTACCCGATTTCTCCATTTTAGCACAAAACAGTAATAGACATTATGGAACTGAATGGGTATTGTTGTGTTCCTATAAAACTTTATTTATGAAATTGAAATTTATGTTTCAAATAATTTTATATGCTAGAGAATATTGTTCTTTGGGTTTTTTATCCATTTACAATTTTAATAACAATTCTCAGTTTGAGGTCATACAAAAAAATGAAGCAAGCCAAATTTGACACTGGGGCAGTAATTTGTCCATTACTGCAGCACAATGTAAGATCATGAAAGCAGAGATTTCTTTTTTATTGTTCTATCCCCAGTGCATAGAGAAGTTGCTGGCATATAGTGTACATATGATAGCTGTTGAATGAGTTCCAGAACAAATATTTCTGCTCCTCTGTGTAATGTAGACAAACAACTTAACTGCAATGGACATTAAAAAATATATATATATATATATATATATATATATATATATATATATATATATATATATATATATATATATATATATATATATATATTTCCCTCCAAATTCTGCATGAATTAGATAGATTTAATGAGAAGGTTTTCCATAAATTTATCTGATTTTTAATTTTAAAATAGTAGATTTCTGAGTAGCAGCTTTCAAGGTTCTTAGTATTTTCATGAGTTTCTTACTTGATATTTTCCATCTTCTTTCCACATGAAAATCCACCTCTATTAATGACCTCTCAGTTTTAGAAAGTTATTATATTAGGCTTATTTAGGGTATTTAAAATATTTGAACAGCAGAAGTAGAATAGCCTTCAGTTATATTATTTATAGATACTTATGAAGATAGGTAGATAGTGATATTATACATATCTATCAATGGCTTCTCTACCTACCCTCCCACAACATGCACAAAAAACCTTATGTTTAAGGTATATATATCAAGTGGCATATGCACACTTGAATCTACTTTATATTTTTAATGTATATCCTTATAATCTCTCCATAGTGTGTGTGTGTATATATATATATATATATATATATATATATATATATATATATATATATATATAGCTTTATTTATATTACATAGTCATTTAATGAAATAATATTTCAAGTATATTTGGGATATTTCTGACACATAAGAAAGTTTGAATTTTAATTTTAATGGTTAACTATATATTAATATCCTTTAATAACACTGTTGCTTTTTTGGCTCTTTTTAATTGGCTCTTTAATATGGGCAACACTCAAATTATCTAGTTATGTCTTATTTTTTTTCAATGCTTCCTCTCCATCAGCATTTATTGAAAACAATCCTTTTACCACTACAATTGAATCTCCTGCTTTTCACATCCTATTCACCCCAAATTTTAATGGCTTTTCAGTATAGACGTTGTCACATGCAGTAATCATTGTAAATCTTTTGCATCTTGGTTTATGGTTAAAATTTAATGATGACCAATAATCCATAGACTCACATTTATCTAATAATTTCTTCATTCTAAACTTCTATGGTTTATTCCTCAAGAAGGACTCCAAGAAAATTACCAAGATTACATTTGATCTCATTATACTTCAAAGCTAGGATATTATCAATGAATATTGGATTCTTTTTGAAAGGATTTATGAGCAAACTTGAGGATTTTTCCACTAATTAAATATGGTACAATTTAAACAGTAGTAAAATAATAACTATGATGTATAAAAATACATTTTAATGCTTAAATCTATTAGTTAAAAATTATACTCAGAAAAGATTGTCATTGGGAGATGGGTAGAGGAAGAGGAAGGACTGGGAACTAATATGGAGCAAATTATATTCCATGCATATATGATTATGGAAAAATGAACTCCAGTATTAGGTACAACTATAATGTACTAATAAAGCATTTAAAAAAACAAAAACAAAAACAAATCACTGGTTGCCTGTAGAAGATGTGAGGTGCCACAGTCCAGCTGCAGGAAAATAACCCGGGGCTGACAAGGAACTTGTATAGATTGATACAGCAGGAGTGGGAGCCGTTTATTGTAGGACCAGAGGGGTATATATACATTACACACAGCATATCTTAATTAACATAAACTAGATACAGCAGTCAACCAATAAGGAATCTCCACACTTAATGGCTCGCTGGCGTGACTTCACAAACCACTCCCTCTGCAAAATGCCAGGTGCCATCTTGACTTGTTTACAGACTCTAACAGTGGGGTATTTCAATTGGGTTGGTGTATTTTTTTTTTTTTTTTTGGTATTCCTGGAATACTTTTGTTTGTATCCTGCCCATTGTGGGTATGATGGTAGGATACTCTGTAACCTAGTTAAATATTCTATTTTAGCCAGTAGTCACCCACTTTATGTTTGGCATATGGGGCCTTGTCCTACTTTTGCAGGCTGTGGTGCAAATTACACTTTGTTTTCATAGTCCTTGCATTGCTATTCTGGTGTGCTCCTTTTATATGCTACATGGAAGCCACACTGAAAACTTGGGTGGTATTCTAAGCTTTAATTCAGTAATGAAAACTTTTGGCATATTTATTATAGTGAGGTTTATATGTGAATAGGTCAGTATTTCCCTTGCATTTTAAAGTATCCTTCTCCCAAGCTCTCTCCTGTCTGAGATCTTCTTCCACTTGTTGTTGGGCAGGTGACGGGTATTGCCTGCCACTGCCTCATTTTAGCATGGAAAGTGCAAAATCCCAACACCATGCTCAGTGCTCATTTTTTACTGTAATAACTGACAGTGGATAAAAGTTGGTTTGTTTTCTGGGTTTTTTTTTAGTTAACTTTTTGCACTGACTTTTCTAATTGGTCTCCACAGACCCCATGGACAGGAATGAATATCCCTCCAAGACCATTTGCTAATATTTGATCTCTGATTACATGGTGTGAATAAGATAGAAGTAAGCCACCAGAAGCTTCTGGATTGGGGCTGGAGATCATACACCCCATTAGGACTCCATTGATTATTGCAGTGGGGCAGGAAAGTATATCTCTGGATTACCTGATGCCACAAAATAGGGTTCATGGGTCAGGAGACCAGACTGTATCCATGATCAGTCTCCCATGGGCACTGTTGGGATGGAGTAGTCATCCATGTTGTCTGACTAAAAGTGTCAGGGACATTTTTAAATGTCCATCCTAATGATTTACCCCTCTCCCAGACCTGTGATTTTCATTACAACCTGTATTTGAATATATATCTCAGTCACAGAGTTTGTCTTCACATTTACTGGTGACAAGACTTGGATATGATCCAGATTTTAGACAAACAAAATTGTTTAATAAATGTGAACATTTTAGGGATCACAATTTTGTGACCCAAACTCCATTAAACTAGCTGTCAATTACAAAGTTTGGTTATTTATGCCATACTTCTGAGTCATTAAAATACTCTTTTTACATAGCCTGTGATGCCTACCTAGCATTATCACACTTGTAAACCAACGTACCAAGTATCATGCAGAAGGATGTTAATGGCAGGTATACATTGAACAAAGAGGCCATTAGCCTGAGACAGCTGTACATACAGAGAAAAATACAAGGTCAGGGTTTGACGTATACTAACTCTTCTTTGAAGAAAATTTTAGAAACCAAGTCTATGCTATCAGTGGTATGTCTTAATGGAGGCCTATGGCTCCTCATGAAGAATCTGGTGGAAGAAACAGGAAGAGCAGTTGGATAATGAGTGATATAGTTTTCAACAAATCCTGTGAGAGGACTCTCAGAGAAGCCTGTGATATTTCTGATGGATATGAAAGAAAAAAGTACTGAAGTCTGAGAGCAGGTAACAATAAAAAAGAACAAAGATTGGGCTGAGACAGTAGCTCAGTGGTAAAGTGCTTGACTTGCATGTTTAAGGCACTGGGTTCAATCCTCAGCACCACATAAAAATAAATATAGTGTGTGTTCATCTACAGCTAAATAAATATTTTAAAAAAATAAGGTCTAGAGGACAGGCACAAACACAAAGCTAAATTCTAACCCTGAGATGACTGGGATACATATTCAAGACTTCCATGCTCTACTGGGCAAGAACCTTAAGGAAAAAGGTCATATCTTCTCTGGTTATGTGTCACGTCAAGCCTCTAGCTCAGTTCTTTACTCAAAGCATATGCTTAATAAATTTTTTATGAACTAATGTACCATGTGATATAATAACCCTTAAATTTCATATGCCTCACCAAATGAAATACTCACTGAGATATTCTCTATTGCTGGTGTGAAGAGTTGGGGAGAAAGTAACAAGTGGACCCCAATAAATAAATACTTCCTAGAAAACCCTTAGAAGATCTGCTAAGTCAAAAGACTGTGGGCACTAGTGATGACCTCAGACTGCTTTAAGCCACTAGTTGATTGGTAACATGAAGCTTGTGGTGAACCTTGCTATCCCTTTTCTGAAGGACCAAAAACATCAATGAGAGACTCTCTACTTTGGAAGCAATATAAACAGGACCTGAATACAAAGCATCCTCCAAACAGAAAGCTTATTATAGCTATTCAGAGAAAGGAATTCCATCAATATCACTACAGTAAGGTAAATTCCAGAGGAAGTAGTATACTAACACTACCAGTACCAGAGGTAAAATAAAATGAAGAAAACACATCCTGGGGATGTGTTTAGATTTTAGTTCCTATCATCAATCCCATAGAAAATTTGCAACATGGGTATTTCTTCCTCATCTCCTCTACCCCGCTAAAACCCAAGCCTGGGCATTATACTTCCTATATTTATTTAATGTGACTTCTCTAATTGTCACAATCTTAGTGGATTAAAAAAATAGAAATATTCTATCACAATTATAGAAGCTAGAGGTCTGATTTCAAGGTATCATCACGGATGCCCTCCCACTCATATTTCTACAGGAAGGTGTCTGTTCCTTGCACCTCGTAGATTAATGCTGACTACTGCCTTTCCTTGACATTCCTTGTCCTATGACCATATCATTCTCTGCTCCATATTCATACAGCTTTCTCCTCTGTCAAAACTCCTTTCTCACTGTCTTATAAGTATACATGTTTGTATTTAGTTCTCACCCAGATAATCCGGAAGTTTTACCTCTCAAGATAATTCCACATATTAATATTTATGGTATATAAAATAATACTCATTTTTTCATATATAGTAATACAGGTTTTGGCAGAGCCTTCACCAAGTCAATTACACCTTCTAAGATAATTGCAACCTATCATTTATAAAACAAGACTAGGATACAAAGTGTCACTAGTTTTATTCACTGAAATTTTGACACATTGAAGGAAGCAATTGCCGACTCAAAAACATAAAACTGAAAAGATCTATGTGGTTATTAGGGAAAAGGTTGCTGATTGTAAACCTTTCTGATAATAGCCAAGAAGTGAATGGTCTTCAATATACCTAAGGAAATTTTGTACGAAGGAAGTGATATAATTCACACTTCCACTGAGATCTAAATAAGTCCACATTAGCTTATGGGAATTTTTAATTAGGGAACACAAAATAATAGGCAGTGTTAAAAAGTAAGTGACCATAGAATAAACCATGAGATCAAGTTGGCCATGAGAGTTGATTGGAGGAAACATCCCCTTGCAATGGGGAAAGCTCTTATAAGAGGAGATGAAGAAATGCCCTTTTCAACTAGAAGATTTGGCATTCCTAGAATCTTGCAAATACACATGCTTATGAAGGAGTCAGCATGGTACTTTGCAATAACTAAACTATCTTATGGTTCCCTCCAGCTAGGTTAGAGCCTTGATGACCAAAATAAACCTAGGATAAGGATCCTCATTGTCCACAAATGGAGTATATACATAGGGATATTGGGAGCCCTGGGGAAGACCAGTGAAGATTTTAGAAGGATATGTTGACCAGAAAACTATAAGTACCACAGATACAGAAGAAGTAACCCTAAACAGCAGAGATAGGAGGAAGTTAAAGAATCATAATAATACATGTCCAGAGATGAGCCTACCCTTGACTGTTACGTGAGGTGTTCCCCAACAGCTCATGTGTGAGACAGTGCAAAAAGGTTTAGAGGTGAAATGATTGGCTTATGAGAGCCTTAACCTAACCAGTGAATTAATCCCTGATGGGATTAACTGAGTGGGAAGTGGAGGCAGGTAGGGACTGACTAGAGGAAGTGGTTCACTGGGGGCATGGGTTTGGGGTATATATATTTGTATCTATGGAGTGGAGTCTCTCTCACTCTCTGCTTCCTGATCATCATGTGAGCAGCTTCTCTCTGCCACACTCTTACACCATGATGTTCTGCCTCACCTTGAGCCCTGAGGAATGGTGCCAGCTGTCTATAGACTGAGACCTCTGAAACTGTGAGCCCCCAAATAAACTTTTCCTTCTCTAAATTTGTTCAGGTCTTCTCGTCACAGCACCACCAAAGTTAACTAAAACAATGCTCCTCTTTTTCTTCCACAGTGCCTCCCCTCAAAGTTTCCTACTTTCTCTTGCCTGAGAGAAATGGCCTTCTCATCTCATATACTTTCTCATGGATCCCACTATTCCATTCAGATTCCCAGCCTCTCCCATTAAATAATTGCCATTTTAAATTAACCCTGTTGTCATTCCATTTGAAGACAACATGAAGGTAAAGAAGATCTTCTTACACACTACCTCTGTATAAAAAATTAAATGAGCAAGAATGTAAGTACTATTTAGTCACTACCACAGGCTGAATAAGAAGCTGAATGAAAATAGTTCTACCAGGACAAATAACTCTGGAAAACTACAAACCCAGGTAATGAACTGTGTAGCCACTACCAAGGGTTGGTTCCAGATTTTGGTGATGATAGATAAATACAAGTCTTGTGTGGAAGGTGAAATTTGTGAGAAGTGATATTGTATATTTAGCCAAGAAGATTTCTAAGCAAAATGTTGAAGGAATAAATGTCTCCTTTTAAGTGTTTACAGATAAATGAATAAAAGATTGAGGAGTTGAAGAAATCACTAAGAAAACTATGAAATATTTTTACAATAAATATTATAAAACATAAGAAATTGGAGAGAACATAAAATTTGGAAATACATTTTGTGTTCATGAATTGGAGGAATCAATATCACAAAATGTCCATACTACTCAAATAAATCAACTTATTCAATTCAACTCATCTGAAAATACCAATGATATTCTACACAGAACTAGAAAAAATAGTCCTAAGATATATATATATATATATATATATATATATATATATATATATATATCCCCAAAACAGCCTGAGTCACCAAATTTATCTTAAGCACACAGTACAAAGAAGGAGACAATATAATATGTGACTACCTGACTTCAAAACATATTACAAGGTTATAGTAATCAAAACAGTATGGTAGTAGCATAGATACAGACACACAGACCAATGGAAGAGAAATGAGACTCTAGAATTAAACCCACATATCCGTAATAAACTTTTTTACAATAGTACTTAATTAAGAACACACTCTGGAGAACTTTTTTAATAAATGGTACTAAATTTGTTTGGGGAAATTGGATATTCACATGAAGAATAAAACCAGACCCCTGTCTCCCATGAGTTGCATGGTGTCACATGCCTGTAATCCCAGTGGCATGCGAGGCTGAGACAGGAGGACCATGAGTTCAAAGCCAACAGTGAGGCACTAAGCAACTCAGGGGATGTGGCTCAGTGGTCAAGTGCCGCCGAGTTCAATCCCCCATACCCCCCTAAAAAATGAAATGAAGGATTAAATTTAAGACATGAAATTATAAAACTACTAGAATTAAACAGGAAGAATATTTTAACACATTGGAATAACCAGGATTATTTTTGGATAAAGCTCCAAATGTAGAGGAAACTAAGTAACAATAGACAAACAAAATTTTATCAAACTAAAAGCTTCTGCACAGCAAAGGAAACAATCATCAAAGTAAAGAGATAACCTACAGAATGGGAGAAAATACTTTCAAAAAATACATCTGATAAAGGGTTTAATATCCAGATTGTACAAGGAATTCCAAAGGCTCAGAAGCAACTAAAAAAGTGTATATATATATATATATATATATATATATATATATATATATATACACATACATTTTTAAATGTGTGCAATAGACATTTCTCAAAAGAAGACATGCAAAGAGGGTACAAATAGATTAAAAATATTCAGCATCACTAATCACCAGGAAATGCACATCATAACAATGACATTCTGGTAAGAATGGGTTTTATAAAACAGAAAAAAAAATAGCAAGTGCTGGCAAGAATGCAGAAGAAAGGGAGCTCTTGCATATGTTGGTGGGAATGTAAATTAGTATACTTATTATGGAAAACACTACAGAGGTTCATCAAAAATTTAAAATAGAACTCTCAAATGATCCAACTTTCCCACTCCTAGCATTATATATTTTAAAAAATCAGTATTTCAAAGAGAAATGTGAATTACCATTTTCATGGCAGTTCTAACCACTATAGCCAAGAAAAAGAAATAACTGTCCATTGACTGATTAATAGACAAAAAATGTGGTGTATATACATATTGGGATAATAGTCACCCAATAAAATTAATGACATTTGCAATGACATGTACAGAACTGGATATAATTATGTTAGGTAAAATGAGCTAGACATAGAAATACATGCACTATATGATCTCATGCATGTGTGAAAAATAAAATAGCCATCTCAAAGAAATTAAAAATAGTACAGCCATTATAACAGGCTAGGGATAGGGTGAGATGAATAATGGGAGTATCATGGTCAATGGGTACTAAGTTACATTTATATATGAACAGAAAGTTCTGGTGTACCATTAACAGTAGCATGAGTACAGATAATGACAATGTGTTATTTTGAAAAGCTACAGGAAAGAATGGTGAATATTTTAGCATAACAAAATGATAAATGTTTGATTGGTTGATATATTTAACCTGATTTATACATTACACACTATATAATTGCATTGAAACAAAAATGGTATCCCATAAATATGTGCAATTGTTGTGTTTAAAAAAATAAATTTAAATTCAAATACCGTTTCAAAAATAAGGCAGAACTTGGTGAGCACAGTGGCACACCTATAATCCCAGTGATTCTGGAAGCTGATGCAGAAGGATCACGAGTTCAAAGCCAACCTCAGCAATGGTGAGGCACTAAGCAACTCAGTGAGACCTGTCTCTAAGTAAGATATAAAATAGGGCTGAGGAGGGGGCTCAGTGGTTTAGTGTCCCTGACTTCAATCCCCAGTACCAAAATATAAAAATAAATAAATAAATAAAAATAAGCCAGAACTTGAGATTTTGAAACATTTCCCCCTATACTTATACCAAAACGTAAGAAACTTTGTTCAGAAGAAAAGACTAAAGTTATAGCTAAATAAAACTTATATACAATTAGTATAAATATCAACCATGGAGCTAACCAGCTATTTTCAGCAGAATCTAAGGATATAGATGAGGTTCTTCCAATAGAAACACTGCCAGCTTGGAGTAAAGACAACAAATAAAAAACAATTTTGGATATGTCTCAAGGATAATCAGAATTGCCACTCCTACCACAGGTCTAAGAACCAAGATTACTCCTTCTTTTGGTTTTAAGAGTTCTGAAGACATGAATCTTGTACAGAACTATGTGGGATGGGTTCCTGAAAAGAGATATTTGAGTAGCACTTTGTTGAGCCAAGGGGTGGGGTTGTCTAATAAAACCATGAAATGATGTCTGCTCCCTAGTTGGCTTGTAAAGCATAGAATCAAACAAAAGAAACTTTTTTTTAGAAGTTGAATTTGAATGGAGTTTTTTTTTTCTTTAATATTTTTAGTTGCAGTTGTTCACAATACCTTTATTTTGTTTATTTTATTTTATTTTTTTTTATTGTGCTGGGGATCAAACCAGTGCATCACATATGCTAGGCAAGTGGTCTACCACTGAGGTGTACCCCAACCCCTTAAATTTTAATGGAATTTTATTTGGTATCTTTTAGAATTCTTTATGACATATCACCCCTTTCTTATTTCCGTTCTCCCATTTGGGAAAGGAATCTATGCCCTTGTCTCACCATTCCATTGTAGAAGACAAGACTTGTCTGGTTTCTCAGGTTCACAGCTAGGGAAGAGTGTGCCTCAAGATACACAGTACATAGGACTTTACCCATAGAGGATTTAGAAGGTATTTAGTTGAGACTTGTGCTGTCAAGATTGGAGTTCATCCTAAAATGTATTAAGATTTGGGGCGTGTTGGAATGGAATGCAGTATATTACCTGGTGGAACATGATGATGGGGATAGCAAAGAGGAAAATTCCATGGAGTGAACTGCGTACACCCAAAATTCATTAAGTTGAAGCCCAAACCACCAATGCTATATGGTTGAGAGATGAGTGTTTGAGAGATAATTAGGTATAGTTGTGGTCATGAAGATGGGACCCTCACCATGAGATTAGAGCCCTTATAAGTAAAGGAGGCAGAGAGCTAGCTCTCCCTCTCTCCAAGCTATGTGGGTTCATAGCAAGTGTTGCTAGGGGGCAAAATTGCAACGTGTGCAGTTGCCGAAGTCTGGCTAGGCACAAAATCATGAGCCACTCAAGCAGGAACAAACTTTATTTTTTGAAACTGCCGCCAATGTTCTGTAGGCCCCCGGGAAGATCGCAGATCCACCCACGTGGCATTCTCCCGGAACCCCCAGAGGAAGTTCCTCCCCCGGAACTCCCTCCTACTGTACTTCCCCAACCAATGGGAACTCTCCAGGAGTCCCTAGCAGGCCGAGGTGAATAGCAGGAGTCCAATATCCATATGAATGCAAATCTTAACATAATCATATCATCTCAATGGCTTGCTGGCATCACCTTTCAACCAAAAATGCCATGCATCATATACTTGGCTGACTCTTAGCATCTCCCCCCTTCTGTTTAATTAAGCAACAAGCAATGTGGCTAGGGACTGTGCCTGTTAGGTTTGTCCAATTCAACATATGTTTCTTACCCGTCATCGGAAAACTGACCTCTAGGTGCCAGCCTCCTGTCTTAGGTTGATACCACTGCAATTGGATCATACCCGTCACTGACTACCAGTCCAGCATATAGCCATACTTATGGATAGGCCTATGCACCAGTGGGGGGGGTGAGGTTCTTTGCCTCACCTCTGTTGGCCCCCAAATTTAGACCATCACTAGTAGAAGGGAGGAGGATACAGAAATGCCACGACACCAAGTCAATTGATGGCTCCTAGGAAAAATTGCATCACTGGTGACACATCAGCAAAGATACGCTAGCACTACCATAATTTGCTGCATCAACAGATAGATCACAATGCATACAAGTGATACATAGTCCAGGCAAGTTCTGTAAGCATTTCAAAGCAGACAAATCTATCAATATGTCCATATCCTCCCAAAATAAATCGACTCATTGATTGAGCATTACTTGTTGAGTTATTAATCATTGATGTATCAGTTTATACAGTTTGTTGTGATAACTCTCGAAGAAGTTGTAGTTTGGTTTCATCTTTGTCTTCACCGGCACTGGGATGAAAATAGGAATTCTGACAATGATGCTAAAAAAAAAAAAAAAATGTAACATTTCAACAGGTACTAAGAAAACAATTTTTAGAACAATTTACATTATCCTGAACAGAATTATTAAATATAATGAAAAGGAAAGGTGAAAGTAAACAAACAGATCTGTTAACCTCCAATTTGTTCATATATTAAAACAATCCTCAACAGCTGTTTACCCAAATTAAATTAAACTATTAAAATCACGTGAATAATAAAAAAAAATTTGGATCCATATTCATGAGCGCTCCTCATATATGATATATGGACATACGCACATACAGACATACAACACAAAACAGAAGTGTGCACACGTAACATACAACACATAAGACAATAGTAAAGGCCTTGTAGCTTTACCTAGGTGAAATCTCCATTGCAATGTTTAAAAACTCCACAGTCAAAAAATAAAACTGATCATAAAAACATTAACCTAGGTCTGTATGAGCTCAAAAATAAAATATAACTTTATGATGTGGGGAAAAGCAATAATAAAGTAGATATTGAAAATAGCATCCTGGTTAATCACTGTCACAGATGTAAGAAGAGCCAAGCTGGAGTTCTGGATATCAGCTGTTATGGATTTGAGTCAAATCATCTTCCTTTTGGTCTGTAGAAATTGTTTTGGTTAATCTCTCTGGAATCCAAATCGGCTGCTGTTCTCCCTGTGGAAAAACACAGAGCCCCAACCCCAGACAATCACTGGGTCAGGACCTTTCCATTGTCCTGTTAGAATATCCTTCCAAAGTACCTTAGGCTTATGTACATTTTTTGGATACAAATGTCTTGCCACAGCACTAAGTCCTGATGAATCCAAATTTAAAAAGTTTAGAGTAAAAAGGGTTATTTTAAGTTTATCTTTGGGGGATATATACCCCTTTCCAATTCCCTCCTTTTGTTTTAATAAGTACATTTTAATAGTTTGATGAGCTCTTTCAACTATGCCTTGTCCTTGTGGATTGTATGGAATTCCTATTATGTGAGTAATGCCAAATGATGAGCAAAATTGTTTAAAAGAGTTAGAAACATAACCAGGACCATTATCTGTTTTTAACTGTTTTGGAACGCCCACAGTGGCAACATTTTGTAAGCAATGAGCTATAAAATCTTTAGTTTTTTCTCCAGCATGAAGGGAGCCCATCAAAAATCCGGAAGAAGTATCAACTGTAATATGCAAATATTTTAATTTTCCAAATTCTGGCAAGTGTGTGACGTCCATCTGCCAAATATGGTTAGGTATCAGTCCTCTAGGATTGACTCCAAGATTAACTTGTGGTAAAAATGTCACACAATTTTGACATTGTTTTATTATATGTCAGGCTTGTTCGTTAGTTATTTTAAAACGCTTTTGTAAAGTATTAGCATTGACATGGAACCTTTTATAAAAAGTTATAGCTTCTTCTATTGTGGAGAAAATATGTATGTCATGTGTAGTTTATCTGCTAATTCATTGCCCAAACTAAGGGCTCCAGGCAATCCTGTATGTGCCCTGATATGTCCTATAAAAAATGGATCTTTTCTGTCCCAGATTAGACTTTGCATAGTGGAAAGCAAAGCAAAAACAGTAGAGAAAGGGGAAATCCTACAGCATCTTCAAGGGATACTATAGCATTAACTATATACTGACTATTGGAAAATAAATACAGAATCTTTAAACATCATAAAAGCTTGTAATACTGCATTAAGCTCTACCTTTTGAGCTGATTGTTTGGGTACTAAAAATGTAAAAGTTTGATCAGGGTTAACTACTGCTGCTGTACCATTATTTGACCCATCAGTGAATATATTTGGAGCATTCATGATAGGGGTTTTTCTTGTCATCTTTGGAAAAACTACAGGATGCTTAGACCAAAAGGACAACAAAGGATTAGATGGTAAGTGATTATCAAATGAAACATTAGATTTACACATGATTATTGCCCAAGTATTTAACTCATTAGCTAACTCATCAATTTGATCCATAGTATATGGAGTAATAATTTTATGGGGAGAAATCCCAAACACTCTCTTTGCTGCTTTTATTCCTTTGAGTATTAATTGTCCTACAGCCTCATTATATCTATTAAGAATAGTGTTAGGAGAATAAGATAAATGTATCCACAATAATGGAACTTCTTGCCAAAATACTCCTGTAGGAATATTTTTTGTTGGCAGTACAATAAATAATAAAGGCAAACATATCAATTCTATCCAAATGCATATTTTTCATATATGTTTCAATGATTTTTAATGTCTTTCTTGCTTCAGGCGTTAACATTTGGGGTGAATTGGGATCTGATGGACCTTTTAGGACATCAAATAAAGGTCCCAACTCTCCTATTGGTATGCCTAGATAAGGCCTTATCCAATTTATGTCTCCCAATAACTTTTGAAAGTCGTTAAGTGATTGGAGTTGATCTACTCGTATTTGAATTTTTGGAGGACGGACCATGGTTGAGGATAATAGAACTCCTAAATAATTAATTGGAAGATTTAATTGTACTTTATCTGTTGCTATCTCTAGATTATAATTTTTTAATGAATTCATAAGTGTGGCATAACATTCTAGCAGTGTGTTTTTATCTTTATGTGCCAATAACATATCATCCATATAGTGAAATATTTGTAGTTCAGGATTTTGATTTCTAAGTGGCTGGATTGCTTTGTTAACATAAATTTGACACATAGTTGGACTATTAGCCATCCCTTGAGGGAGTACTTTCCATTCATATCTCTGATCAGGACCTTCATGATTTAGTGCAGGGATAGTAAATGCAAAATGTGGACTATCCTCGGCATGAATTGGAATTGAAAAAAAAAAAAAAAACAATGTTTAATATCTATAGCTAAAACATACCAGGTTTTTGGTAAAGTAGACAATTGGGGAATCCCTGATTGAGCAGGTCCCATAATAACCATCTCATTATTAATGGCTCTTAAATCTTGCAATAATCTCCATTTACCAGATTTCTTTTTAATGACAAAAATGGGAGTATTATGGGGAGATACAGAAAGTTGTATATGTCCCTCCGCTAATTGTTGTTTGACCAGGTTATGGGCTACTTGTATCTTTTCTTTACTCAGGGGCTACTGAGGAACCCACACTGGTCTTTCTGATTTCCAAGTAATTTTGATTGTCTCAGTGGCCCTTTCTGAAAACCCAATCCATGTCTATTTATTTCTTGATCTATTTGAATTGGTGCTGTCATACCTTGTTCTAGTTCTCTTAATCTTTTTTCTTTCCTAAAGCCTTGTCTAGGCCTAGTAGTGGGCGCGTTAAGATTGATGTTATTTGTTAATGTCAAACCTAATTGATCTAGGACATCTCATCCCCATAAATTTATAGGAAGATGATCCAATACATAGGGCTGTATAGTTCCTTCACATCCTTCAGGATCCTTCCAATCTAATACCATTGCACTTCTATGGGGATTAGTTGCCACTCCTAGGCCTCGAAGCGTTGAGTGGCTTGTTGTAATGGCCAATGTTTTGGCCATTCTTGACAAGATATGATGCTAAGGTCAGCACCTGTGTCCAGTAGCCCATTAAAGTCATGACCTTGAATATTTAGTTTTAGCATGGGGCGAGAATCTAAATTTAAAGACAGCATAGCCCAATCTACACCTGTGGAGCCTAATGCCTTGGAACCTCTTTCTACAGTACAACTGGAAAATTTATCATGCAGGCTGGGTATTATTAATAACTGTGCTATGCTGTCTCCTGGTGAAATTACTGATATACCTCTTGGAAAACTAGCTATAATTCTTATTTCACCCTCATAATCAGGATCAATTACCCCAGGACTTATCATAAGTCCTTTTGGAGTAGAAGAACTGTGTCCCAATAATAAGCCTACTGTTCCTTGGGGAAGAGGTCCTTTTACTCCTGTGGGAATGATTTGAACTCCCATCTCTGGAGTTAGTACTGCTCTGGCAGAGGCGCAGATGTCCAACCCTGCACTCCCTCTTGTTTGTCTGATGAGGGATTTAATGGATAATGCATCCTGGGCACTACCTTGATGGTGCTGATTGGTTCCTCCATTGCCCAGTATATTTGTGATTTTGGGCCCCGGAGCATTGGGTCCTCCAGTCCGTTTTTTGGCAATGGACTCTGACGCCTTTCTCCATGATATCGTGGGTAAACACTTGGTCCTTTTCTGTTTTTTGATAATGGAATACCCTCTATGGTGGTTTGAGAACGGCATTCATTAGCCCAATGTTTCCCTCTATGGCATCGTGGGCAAATACCCGGTATTCTACTCCTTTGATACCTAGCTTTGTTAAACCCTCCTCCTATGGGGCAACTCCTTTTAAAATGTCCTGTTTGATCACAATTATAGCATGTTTTTGGCCTGGCATCTAAATCCTGTTGTACTGCTGCCAAGACTTGCCCTTGTTCATTAATGTCTCTACATAATTTAATATATGTGTTTAAATCTTCATGTCTCCATGGTCTAATGACCTCTCTGCAGGAACGATTTGCTTGGTCATAAGCCAGTTGTTTTATTAATGGCATTGCCTGTTCTGTATCTCCAAATATTTTAGAAGCTGTTTGAATAAGCCTATCTACAAATTCAGCGTAAGGTTCATTAGTTCCTTGTATTACCTTAGATAATTGTCCTTGTAAATCTCCATGCCCCTGTAAAGTTTTCCATGCCCTAACCGCATCTACAGCAATTTGTGCATATATGCCAGGATCATATTCAATTTGTTGCCATTGACCCTCATAAGGTCCTTTTCCTAATAACATATCTAGATTTCTTTGATGGTAACCAGCTGCTGCATTTCGCCTAGCTGTCTCCATGCAAAATTCCTCATTGGCAACCTTCCATAACAACTATTGTCCTCCATTTAGCACAGATCGACACGTTAGCCCAATCTGCTGGCATCATATCTAAGTTGGTGGATTCGACCATGCTCACAGTGAAGGGTGCTTGCAGCCCATAGGTTGTTACAGCCTCCTTTAATTGCTTTACTGTTTTGAAGTCTAAAGCATGGTGAATTTGTTGCCCTCCTGCCTGCTCAAGTACAGGACATGCTAATCTTTGGGGTCCTGCCTCAGGATTCCGTCCATCAACTACGGGATTTGAGGGCCACTCAACTGTAGATGGAGCTGTTGATTAGGGTTAACCAGAATCACACTGAATAGAAAACACTGAAATAATAGTAAAACAAGAAAGAAGCCAGGCTTGGTAGTGCACATTCAAGAGTTTGAGGCAGAAGGATAGCAAGTTTGAGCCTACCTGGGCAACTTAGTCTTGCAATGAAAAATAAAATAAAAATAAATAGTTCTGGAGATATATAGCTCAGTGGTAGAATGTCCTCTGGTTCAACCCCAGTACCACAAAAACAAATAAATACACAAAGAAAAAAAGAAGAAAATGAAGGATGAGGAGGAGGAGGAGGAGAAGAAGAAGGACAAACAAACATACAACATGGAAAATATTATGAATACAATAAACTTATTCTAAAATGAATTGAAAAATAATTCAGGATAGGCAGAATTGTTCTGAAATGAATGAAAATAATGTGTGAAGATAAAATTTAGTAAATATTTAAATTTATTGCACAGTTCCAGCATTTTAAATACTGACACCAACAAGTTAATAAACTGTGTTAAAAAAATAAAAATATGAAGAAAAACTGGGAAAGACCAGAAAGCTAAAATTGGAATTTGTTGTTACATTTGAGCCTTACAAATCAATATGTGTATCAGAACCCAAGAATCACAAAATATTTGTCTCTCATTTTGTAAATAGGAAATTTATTCAAGTAACAGTTAATTAATAAATGAAACTTTTAAATTACATTATTTTATTTGGGTTAAAGTACCTTTTATAAGGATCTCCTACAAGTTAATTCCCAAATTCTACCAAAACTGACCCTAACATTAATGAACAATATATACAGGTAATTAACAGAATGGAAAATATAAAATATTAAAATTTGTTTAAATTTATTTAACATAAAGAACATGAAAATTAAGTCAAGTACCATATTTTATCAGTCACAATAGCAAAGATAAAAATCCTTGAAAATACATTATTATTGTTATGCTATTTAAGATATGAGGATACAGTCAATTTCACATGTGAGTTTAGAAATATGATAAATGTTGATGTCAACTTGCTAATGCCTATCAAAATTACAAACCTAAAAATTCTTATGGAGGTGAATTTTTTTATTGTGTGCAAGTATTTTGACATGTATACATATTAAATTTGTTGATGAATACAAGCATAGCTCACTTTATTTTGCTTTCTCTTTATTGGGCCTCACATATATTGAGATGCTTTATAGATTAAAGGTTTGTGATAACCTTGAGTCAAGCAAGTTTATCAGTACCATTATCCCTTAAGCTAAAACCTAATCCAGAGCAAGGATCTAATTCTTTTCAATTCTATGAGAGCTGATTTTGAGGAAGCTTCAGAAGAAAAGTTCGAGGCTAACACAGGTTGACTAATGAGAGTTAAGGAAAGAAGCCATTTCAAAGTCCAATGTGAAGCAGTGAGTGCTAATACGGATTTTGCAGCAAGTTGTCCAGAAGAACTAGCTAAGACAATTGATGAAGGTGGCTACAATAAACAACAGATTTTAAATGTAGACAAATCAACCTTCTATTGGAAGAAGATGCCATCTAGGGATTTCATAGCTAAAGAGAAGTTAATGCCTGACTTCGAACTTAAATCTTGTTAGGGGCTAACACATCTGGTGTCTTTAAGTTGAAGATAATATTGATTTATCAATCCAAAAATCCTAGGGCCTTTAAGAATTATATTAAATATTACTTGTTTAGCTTGTGTAAATGGAAAAACTTTGGATAACAACATGTTTGTTTATAATTCTTTAAAGACTGGTACCAAAACAGGCGGGTGGACCAATGGTACAGAATAGAGGACACAGAAACCAATCCACAAAACTACAACTATCTTATATTTGATAAAGGGGCTAAAGGCATGCAATGGAGGAAGGATAGCATCTTCAACAAATGGTGCTGGGAAAACTGGAAATCCATATGCAACAAAATGAAACTGAATCCCTTTCTCTCACCATGCACAAAAGTTAATACAAAATGGATCAAGGAGCTTGATATCAAATCAGAGACAAGCCATCTGATAGAAGAAAAAGTTGGCTACGATCTACATACTGTGGGGTCGGGCTCCAAATTCCTCAATAGGACACCCATAGCACAAAAGTTAATAACTAGAGTCAACAAATGGGACTTACTCAAACTAAAAAGTTTTTTCACAGCAAAAGAAACAAGAAGAGATGTAAATAGGGAGCCTACATCCTGGGAACAAATCTTTACTCCTCACACTTCAGATAGAGCCCTAATATCCAGAGTATACAAAGAACTCAAAAAATTAGACAATAAGATAACAAACAACTCAATCAACAAATGGGCCAAGGACCTGAACAGACACTTCTCAGAAGGGGACATACAATCAATCAACAAGTACATGAAAAAATGCTCACCATCTCTAGCAGTCAGAGAAATGCAAATCAAAACCACCCTAAGATGCCATCTCACTCCAGTAAGATTGGCAGCCATTCTGAAGTCAAACAACAACAAGTGCTGGAGAGGATGTGGGGAAAAGGGTACACTTGTACATTGCTGGTTGGACTGCAAATTGGTGCAGCCAATTTGGAAAGCAGTATGGAGATTTCTTGGAAAGCTGGGAATGGAACCACCATTTGACCCAGCTATTCCCCTTCTCGGTCTATTCCCTAAAGACCTAAAAAGAGCATGCTACAGGGACACTGCTACATCGATGTTCATAGCAGCTCAATTCACAATAGCAAGACTGTGGAACCAACCTAGATGCCCTTCAATAGACGAATGGATAAAAAAAAAGAAATGTGACATTTGTACACAATGGAGTATTACTCTGCATTAAAAAATGACAAAATCATAGAATTTGCAGGGAAATGGATGGCATTAGAGCAGATTATGCTAAGTGAAGCTAGCCAATCCCTAAAAAAACAAATGCCAAATGTCTTCTTTGATATAAGAAGAGTAACCAAGAACAGAGTAGGGACGAAGAGCATGAGAAGAAGATTAACATTAAACAGGGGTGAGAGGTGGGAGGGAAAGGGAGAGAGAAGGGAAATTGCATGGAAATGGAAGGAGACCCTCAGGGTTATACAAAAGTACATACAAGAGGAAGTGAGGGGAAAGGGAAAAATAATACAAGGGGGAGAAATGAATGACAGTAGAGGGGGCAGAGAGAGAAGAGGGGAGGGGAGGGGAGGGTGGATAGTAGAGGATAGGAAAGGCAGCAGAATACAACAGACACAAGTATGGCAATATGTAAATCAATGGATGTGTAACTGATGTGATTCTGCAATCTGTATATGGGGTAAAAATGGGAGTTCATAACCCACTTGAATCAAAGTGTGAAATATTATATAGCAAGAACTATGTAATGTTTTGAACAACCAACAATAAAAAAAAAAGATGCTAAGTTCACTGTTGGTACTTACTGTTCAAAAAGGAAAATTCCCAGGAGCTATGATAAAGTTGCACAATGAGAGTATTTCTTTGCATATCTGATATCAAGATATCCATTCTGCAATGCATGGATCAAGAAGCAATTTCAATCGCCAGGAACTGATGTTTAAGAAATATATTTTGTAATGCTGTAGCAGCCATAGTGATTTTTCTGATGGATCTGGGCCAAGTAAATTGAAAAGATTCTAGAAACAATTCACATTCTAGATGTTATTATTAGTGACTCATAGGATGAGGTAAAAATATCAACATTAACAGGACTTTGGAAGAAGATAATCATAACCCTTATGGACTTCACTGAAGTAAGGAATGTGGTATAAGTAGAAAGAGAAAAAGAATTAGAAATGGACCCTGAGAATGTGACTGAAGTACAGCAACTCATGATAGCCTGTCATCCAGTAGTGTCTTTAAGGACATCCAAGAATAAGTTGTCTTTGTGTTTATCAATGAAAAATATATAAAGGTTTATTCATAAGTAAATGACAGTCTGAGTAAAAAAAAAAAGTTAGTTTCCTCACAGGAAGTGAGTGTTTTTTTTTTTTTTTTTAGTTTTGTATACTTATGGGGAATTTTGAACTAATCTTCATTTTTTCTTGTTGATTGCTACATGTTTATGACTGTAAACTTTAAAGTTTGTGTATCTTGGAAGTTCATTTTTTATTATGAAGTAATTCAGAGTGACCCAAACCTTCTTCACTTTTTTGGCAATATATCCTGAAAACAGTATCCCTTTTTCCCTGTAGTTTCAGATTTCCTTTAGTTTTGATTTGTTGTTGTTGTTTTTCCTCTGTTCAATTTGCTATTTTGTCCTTTCCAGTAACTACATTATATATATATTCAAAGAACTATCAAGCTTTGTGCACATGTCTGTCTCTCTCTCTCTCTCTCTCTCTCTCTATATATATATATATATATATATATATATATATATATATATATATACATGTATATATTTAATAATTTCTTAAAACTCATTTTACTTTGTGTTTGTTTTCATAGCACTCTGTAGCAGGTACTTTATGCTTTTACCGTTTTCAGTACTTCTGTTTTCATTGTTTACAATGTGATAACTTAATTTTCTCTTGCGGTTTCTTCTCGATATCTGCCTACCCACACCCCTCTCTTTCTGATGCTTAACAGCTCTACCTTGAGGTTTGCATATATCATCAAGCTCTCAGCAATCTTTTTTTTTTTTTTTTTTGGCAAATTTCTTTATCCACTGTTTTTCACTTCAGTTTTTACTCTTATATTTTTATAATTTTAATGTATTTTGCATATTATGTTTAACTATCAAATCTCATTTAATGACATGAATTCTTTTTTTGGCTGGTGGTTTGCATAAAATATATTTTGATGTGTGGAAAAGGCAGTATTCATGGTCAGAAAAGTCTATGTGCAGAGTGATTTAATTTTACACTTTATTTTTTCCATTTGTAGAGATATTCCCAATTAATAGTGTTCCACAGTGGAAAAAATATGTTTGGAGGGGCTGGGATTGTGGCTCTGTGTTGGAGCACTTGCATGCACCTCCTGTGGGGCACTGGGTTTGATCCTCAGTACCACATAAAGTAAATAATTAATTAAAAATAATGGTATTGTGTCCCTTTACAACTGAAAAAAAAAAAAAAAAAAAAAAAGATTTGGAAGGATTTCTTTATTTGGCCAAATGACCCCGACTTTCCTTTTGAGGCAACAGAAGTGATCCATGGAAGCTGTCTCTAATAGCCCTCACAAAGCCATCCAAATCCTTCTTTAAGTATCTTATGGAAACCTCATTGAACACCAGTTACATTCTGTAATTCTTTCTTTTAGGTAGACTGTCAGTGATACAGAACCCTGTGCTTATGTTGAAGCCCAAGTATTCATTTCCTTTTACTCATGACCATTGCCTTATTTTCTTAATTTATAGGACACAAAGAGTCATCTTTTTTGTACCATTCATAACATAGAATATGTTTTAGTATTTATCACAGGGTTCATGCCTACAACGTAGAGCTCAACCCAATGCAGTGTGTGGCCTACAGTGCGTTATCAGCAGTACCATAGGTTTCAAAATAATTTTATATATTGCAATGATTTTTTCGGTTTATATTTTAGTTGTTGATGTACCTCTATTTTATTCATTTATTTATATGTGGTGCTGAGAATTAAACCCAGAGCCTTACACTTGCTAGGCAAGCACTCTACCACTGAGCCACAAGCCCCTTCATTCAAGTTTTATATTGCATTCAAGTCAATTTTGTATTGCTATAGAACACCATTTACTATTGTATGATCTTATAGCAGTTAATGGAAGGTCATATTATTTTAATTTTATTTACCCTGATGAATCATTCATAAATGTCAAATTTAGAGGCTACTATGTGTGTTCTATCTTAAATTTTATCCCAGTCTGATGGTTGTCCTATATACATACTTGGCTAACTATTAAATTCTTGGTAAGAAAAGCAACCCTAATTGCTTTATTCTTAACAGGTGATACAATCTATTTTAAAATTATACTCTTTTGAGAAGTACTCTGAGGAATTCATTATGCTAACAATACGAATTGACCATATAACACATATCTTCATCACATCCCATTTGAAATATAATCTAAGATATAGATATTCTACCCCCAGGCTTGATTAAATATATAAATCACATCTGCAGAAAAATATTTTAAGTCTGAATTTATAGGATTTGCAAATGTCTTATATACTAACCATGGGAACTTTTATATCTCAGATTGTGTGTTAGAGGAAAAACATCCTTCTTAATGACCTAGACTCTTAACAATTGACATAATTTAACTCTGGTTCTAAAGCTGAGGATAAGTGGGATCCACTTTGTATACTAATTACATGTATGGCTTTCAACTTCAAGATCAAATGCCTTTGCATCATTCTGAAAGAGGTAGAATAATTTTTAAGTGTCAAAAAATTGTCATTTTTGATAGTTACAACAAATGGAACAGTTGCCAAGTGATCTATATTTTTGGCAAACTGTGTTAAAGACATTTATAATATCATACATCAAACATTGTCTAGCAAAAGTAACTATTCTAAGAAATATACAAGTTTGGGGAAACAAAGATATTCAGGAATACAATTATGCTCAAGATTTTTAAATTAAAAGTAAAATAAATTTATTAAATTTTATTTCAATCTTTTATTTTATTTGCTTAATATTTGATCATATATGACTTTCATTTACGAAGTGTTATTTGTCTCATTATTATAACAGAACCTAGACCATTCTGTCTTAAATTTATATTTCTCATGAAGAAGAAAAAATATTACCTCTTAACACATTATGCAGAATTTGAAATTAAGAACTATTAAGAAATTTATCTATGGTAGCTCTAAGATAAGCATTAAAATTTTGTTAGGTTGCACACCCCTGTAAGCCCAATGGCTTGAGATGCTGAAGCATGCGGATGGTGAGTTCAAAGCCAGCCTCAGCAATGGTGAGGCATTGAGCAACCCAGTAAGAGCCTATCTCTAACTAAAATACAAAATAGGGCTGGGGATGTGGTTCAGTGGTTGAGTATCCCCGAGTTCAATCCTCAGTATCAAAAACAAAACAAAACAATTTTTACTATTCAGTTTTGGTTTTTCCTAAGCAGAAATAGAGTTTATATTTTATCTTATTTTTATTTCTCAAAACCTTGTATATAACAAAACTAGTAAGTAAATAATAAGCCAAGTCAGTAAATAAATAAACACTAAAACAAAATTTCTTGTGTATCAAGGTGGTTGTGCTCTACAGTTATAATCTAGCCCAGAACCAATCACTTTGAAAGTTGTGCATGTTCCTGTTCTGAGGGACCATATTTGCCTATGGAGGTACATATCCATGTGTATCTCTGGCTTTCAACCAGACCCGGTACCTCAGAACTTATGTTTTGTTATAATTATTGTTGTTGTAATTATTGTTGTTGCTGTTGTTATATAAATTCACATTTATATAAAAGCTTAAAAAAATAGTACATAGTATGTCCATATCTTCTTTATGGTCACTAAATGTTGAGTCACAGGTAGGCTGTCTCATTACAATTAGTATACTAGTATCTGTATGTTGTGAACCAGGACATGCCCTTATATAAGTACAGTATGATTGAAAACACAAGTACATTAATATTAATAAAATTCTACAATTATTAACATTTTGTTAAATATTTAAAATTCATCCCTTAGCAAAAAAAAAAAAAAAAAAAAAAAATCACAAATCTTGATTAAGATTCAACCTATGTATGTATATTACATTCAATTTTTCTTTGTTCTTAATTTAAGTTGGAAAGGCCCTTCATACATTCATTTTATCCATGTTCTTGATATTTTCTAAAAGTTCTTGCCAATATGGAAATGATCAAAGAAGGGTAAGTTATGTGAGATGAAAAAAGTACTGATAACTAAAGTACTCCCTACAGCCAAGCTGGTGGTACTATATGAACATCAAGCAAATAGTAACAATAACGAGTTATAACCAATATATAAGAATCTATGAGTCCGTTTGCTTATTTATTAATATCAATATTCATATTGAATAAGTAAGCAAATAAATAAATGTCATTGATGGGAAAGCTGCTTATTATATTATACTTATAACCTAAAAATGAAGAAGCAGTGAGAAAAATAGGAAAAATATTTTGTAAAACAAAATATCAATACAAGTTAAAATCTATGCTGTCAAAAATCATCAATGGATGCTCTGTCAAAAATGCAACTAAAATTGAAGTATTAACATAGTCTGATATTACTTCCTTTGGACCTTTATTGGTGAAAAAAATCAAAACAGTATCTTTATAATGGAAAACTTCAATAAACTCCATCTTACTCAGGTGATAAAAGTTAAAATCACCAATTATGAGATGTCAAATATACCAATATAATGTACTGAGCATTGAAGAACAGTACTTCAATGACATTCTGGTCAGAATGGATAACAAGAATCTAATGATGTAAAAATATGAGCTGCAGCCCAATAAAGGAACATTCTGCAACCTAGCTAACTTATATAACTACCGACATTCTGTGGGTTGTTGTCCTTTGATTTTTGTTTGTTTGGTTTAGCCATTCTCTCTTATGAAGTTTATTTTTCCAGGTTTTTCTTGGATTCTCTCTCTCTCTCTCTCCCTCTCCCTTCCCCTTCCCTTCCCCTCTCTCACAGCCCCTGCCCCTCCCCCTCTCTTCCCACTTTCCTCCCTCCATCCCTCAAAAAAACATATATGTAGGTAAGTTCTATGCATATATCTGAGATCTTCTGCACATAGCACAGTAATGCTGTCTCAGTGTTACTGTATAAAACTGCATAATGGACACCGATCTCAGCTTAGCTGACAAAGTACTCATTTTGTAAGCACTCAGATAACATAGTTCATCTTTTGTCTATCCACTCAAGAACCATTTTCTTTTTGACTTATTCATCATGTTCTGCTGCATTGTTCTATGTTAACAATGATCGATCTCAACTTTTGGATTATTTAAGGGAATCATCTATGACTTATCCCCAGCAGAGTACTTAGTTGGTAAATAAATCGAGTTTCAAGTGTGTGTCATATTTGCAGTTCTTAACAGTTTCCTTTTTGTTGTACACTGAAACAGTCCTGGTAAATGAACTTTAGCTTGGATTGTTTCCCTATGTCCCTAACTGCATTCAAACAAATTTACCCGCACAGTTCACAATTTCATCCTCACAGTTGCAATCTCAAGTGTTCTGGAGGGAAATTTTTTTTTCCTTTGTTTTCCCATTGTTTATAGAGCCATATATGAAAACGCAGGATGAAGAAGAATTCAAAATAACTCCTAAAATAAACTGTTACATATAATATTTTAAATTTGCAAGAAAAATCAAACAGTTTTTGAAATGATACAGAGCTTTCCATTTTATGATGTTATGAGAATGCCCTCAAGTCTGAGAGACATTGCTGGCTATGACAAGTTGCAATCTCTTTAATCTTTGTTATCATAAAGTATGTGAAACATTTTTTTACTATATGATTTTTTTTTTTATTCTACTAACCAGTGATAAGACCAATTATGTAGCTAATTTTATATTTTTGTGTTTGAAATAAGCAGAAATTGATTCACTATTCTGTATGGTGCAAACAAAAAATCTAATAGAGATTCAGATTCAAGAGTTTTGTTTATTGGAACTTTCCAATAAGAGTGTGCATAATTAGGAGGAAAAATGCTAATAAAGTTTCTCAAGTAATTATGTATATGAGAGGCTGGTAATTAAGCCCAATATTCGTTATGGCTCACCTTTTCTATACTAAGTCCAAACTAAACTAAGGGACAATTTCTAAAGTACTGGCTTTAAACTTGAAGATAATAAACTTAGGTTCTAATTACTTTAGGGCCATTGAGTGTGCATACCTAGTTTTAAAACTCATTATCAGCATTCACTTGGTAGAAATTGTCTTTCCTCATTCTTCCTACAGGTTTAAATAATAAAGTAAAATGTGCAAATTTTGAAAGCATTCTATTTTTCATTGTACTTACATAATTACAATAAAATGAGTAGCATTTCAGAAAAGTCATTAAAGATACGGTTACACAAAAGTTGTATAAAATTAGGAAAATACTAAATTGATGATTATCAATGTTAGAAATAGGTTTGTGCAAGAAATAGCCAATAAAATATCTATAGAGATACTTTTTATTGTTATTTGTTTATTGCATTAAAATGAGCCAGCACCTTACAAACTGAGGGCCAAATATAGCCAATAGTCCAAATCCAGCCAAAAGGGTTCATTTGAATATTTGAGGCTGTTGTCATGAAGTTTTATTGCAAAACAACACATCTATTATTTTTTAATGTTTTCATTAGTCATTAGGGTCATACATAATATTAGGGTTCATTTTGTCATACTCATGAAAACATGAAATATAAATTGCTCAATTTCAGTCACCAATACTTGTTTTTTTTTTTCCTGCCCTTTCTCCCTTCCCCTGTTCCTCTTCTTCTACTCTACTGGTTTTCCTTCTATTTTTTCTATTTATTTATAGTTATTTATAATTATTCTTAATTGGGCTTTATAGACATGCATAAAAGTGAAGTTTGTTGTGGTATATTCATGTACATATAGAGCATAAGTTTTTAAAATTTATTTTAATTGGGTATATATGACAACAGAATGCATTTTTTATTCATTGTACACAATTGCAGCACAACTTTACATTTCTATGGTTGTACACCATGTAGTGTCACACCATATGTGCAGTCATACATGTAGCTAGGGTAATGATGTCCATCTCATTCCACCATATTTCCTAATCCAAGCCCTGGCACCTTTGCCTCCCCTTTGTCCCATCAAAGTTCCTTCATTTATACCATGTCCCCCGCCCCCACAATTATGATCAGCATTCACTTATGAGAACATTTGGCCTTTGGTTTGGGGGGATTGGCTTACTTAACTTAGCATGATAGTCTCCAACTCCATCCTTTTACCTGGCCATCTATTCTTTATGTGATGTTTATGACTTTTTTTTTTTTTTTTTTTTTTTTTTTTTGCTACAATAATACTATGGAGGAATTGTCATATGGAACATATGGTCCACAAAATGTAAAATATTTACTATCTGACATTTAACAAAAAGTGCTTGATGACATCTGTATTCAAAGGAAATGTTTTGAGCAAATTAGTTTCTGAAACTTGTGATTTGAATGTGTGTATTTATTGATGGTAGGAAACACCTGATATAGATGTACACTTAATTTATATTTTAATCTAATAGTGAAGAAAAAATTGTATATTAAATGAAGTTTAAAAATAGATATTAAAAAATTCTCCATTTGAAAATGTAATTCATTTCTAAATTGACTTCAGAAGATGAAATACAGCTAGACATGACTGTATATTATATATTTTACAGAGTTTTGACCTTTTCAAGCACACTATTTACCTTATTTTACCATTTGAGACAACATGATTGTTTAAATTGCTACAAAATTTCCAGTGCATTTCTATTTCTTTGTGTGCTTTTCTTATAGATTTGACTATGTAATGTTTTAGTCTCTGATTGGCGCATTTATTTATTAAGATCAATTTCCCTTTCTTTTAGAAACAAAGAGTGATGTTCCATTTAGGATATTGCAAAGTAGTGTTCCTTAAGAAATGTTATAAATGTAAGGTCACTACTGAGATGATTTCTTGGTCATTTGAGCTGTACCTAGACCAATATCTTTTACTTATTCATGATCATTGATTTTTATACAAAGGATTAGTTAAACCTACATTTGTTCCTGATGTCTGTAACGAAGCATCTACAAGTAAAAGTAAGAATTTAGCCTTCATTCCAACAATTAAATATTTTACACTCATTGATTTTATGCTCAACAGTTGTTCTAATGTTGAGAATTTGCTTGAATTTTGAAATAGGAGTTCATTTTAAAATAGGAATGTGACATTTTAAAATTTTCATCCATGTGCTTTTTAACGTAATTTTAATGCCTCTGTAGAATAATATTTTAAGTATAGTTAATTGAACCCAAAAGTTTCTCTATCCATTAGAGATACTGACGCTGGAGTTCTAAGTGAGCTGCTCAATGATGCATACTTTCTCATTGAAAAGTTCTTTATTATATCTTGATCTGCTTTACTATGATCACAATATTTGTAGAAAGATACTTGAAAGAGGAATTGCATTTTACTGTAAATATTTTGGAGAGTTTCCAAAGTAATTGAACTTGCATTCATTAGAATGTGGTAAGATAATTAACAGAAGAACATTTATGAGAGTCCTTTATAAAAGGTTTACAAGTCAAGAGGACACATACAAATTCACTAACCTCTCAGAGTCCAGGCCACTTCACTACCTTGTCATATTTAAACATAATCAAAAAGACTGCCCAAGTAATTGAGTGAAAGTAGTTCTCTGTGGGTGACCTACAAACTTGTTCAACCAATCCAGATAAATGGACAAAAAATAAATAACCATTTGACTTTCATGACCGTGAAAGTCATGAAAGTCAAATGGTTATTTTCTAATCAAATAACATATTTCCTGTTGTTACTCAAACTAAGTTACAAAACCTATGTTGAGTATTTATTTTGTGTATTATTGGTCTAATATGTAGGAATGGCCACATCATCTGCCAATTTGCCCTTAATTTGTACCCATTCATAATGAAGTCATGTAGGATTTTATCTAGGCTTTCTTGGGTACTAATAAACAACCTTGAATGTATATATGTAAATCTAGATTTTAAATAACACATTTAAAACTTATAATTTATTTTAGCTTAAATTATTGCCTGTTTTAGCCCTGGGATTTTTCTTCCTTAGAGGCATAATTATCTAATGAAAAATGGTTATTTCTCTGAAAGTAAAAAAAAAAAAAAATGTACATATAATATTTGCATACAAAGTAGAAAATATAAAGTCAATATATTTAACGGAAACAATTGTTTTAAATTACTTATATGTAGGACAACATTATATATAGAACTTTCTATAGAAGAGGCAAGAATGTATCACTGCTGAAAGGTTTGTAAGAATATTCAAATATAAAAAGTAGAAAGTAGCTTTTATTATAATTGTCATTATTTTTTTAAATACTTTTATTTTATTTGATTATTTATTTATTTTATGTGGTGACCAGGAATCAAACCCAGCGCCTTGTGCATGCTAGGCAAGCGCTGTACCACTGAGCCACAACCCTGGCCCCAATTGTCATTATTTTTGTTATGACTCAAAAACATTGCTGATATTTTTTTTAGGATCATGTAAGTATATTTTTTGTCACCTGTTTTTTTTTCCCTATTTCAATAATGTGAGCCACTCTAGGCTTTCTTCCATCCATCTCTTTTCCTTTATTTCAATGAACACTGCTTTTTACAAACTATTTTTTAAATAAAGGTAATTAAATTTGATGCAAATTAATCCTTTTGATCTTTTCTTATTTCTCAAGCATGTCTCCTTTTCTAGGCTGTAAAACTGGAATATACTAGTCACATTTGAAAACTGGAAAATGGCCAAAGGTAAAGAATGAGAAGTAGGGAAAAGAAAATAACTTTGTGCTAATGCAAAAATATTATAAATATTAAACATTTTCTCATGGATGCATCAACTTAATAAACACATTTTAATATGATACAGTGGGTGAAACTTCATATGTTAGCTCAGCTAGGCTGTGGGGCCCAGTTGTTTGGTCAAATGCTAATCCCATTGTTGCAGGAAACATATTCTATAGATGTGATTGATATTTACAACAAGTTGATCATAAACAAAAGTGATTGCACTCTAAAATGCAGCTGGGCCTCCTGCATTCACCTGAAATTCTTGGGAAAGAGGTTTCCCATGGAACAAGGAATTCTGCCTCGGGAAGATGACAATGAAACCTACCTGTCCTTCCAGCATACCATCATGCCTTATGGATTTATACACATACCTGCAGCTTCACCTCTTGATTGTTTCCAGCTGGCTGGCTTGTTGGACTTGCCAGAACCAAAATTACCAAAGCCAATTCCTCAAAGTCAACTTTTTTCTCTAACTTTTACACAATTTCTCAACAGCTCTTTCCAATGTTTTGTTGTCTTCTTAATTTCTAATGAAAAAAAGGCAACATGCAGTATCATTAAGCATAATAAAACAAAGTTTTTTGGTATAATTTTCACAAGTGAAAGTGATAAAAATTATGGATAAATGAAGGAAATTGGTTCATGCTCATGTATAATTTATTAGGAAATGAGAGAGAGGATGCAAAGTAAAAAAAAAGGCCATTATTAAATGAAATACTTCAAAAACAAGGTCTCAAATGAATAATAACAATAGTGTGGTGCAGTATTCTAAAATTCACATTCAGGGACAGGGAAATGAAGATTTCTAGAATCTACCTTATATTTGATACTGAAATAGGTTGGGAAAAATAGGACAGAAGTAAATATTAGGACACTATACAACTCAGTTTTGTCAGATATTAAAGACATTAGTGAAAATATAAATAGTACTTTTACTATTAGCATTTTTCATTTGAAAAATTCATTTTTAAGAAAATAATTTGTTAATAAGTTTAGTACAGTTAATTTAAAGTGTATTAAAAACATTTTTTTTTAAAAATATCTGAGCTTTAATTTCTATTATGGTACATATCTATAGATATGATACACTATTTTAGTCTTTTTAGGCAGCTTCAATAAAATACCATAATTGGATGGCTTATAAATACCAGGAACTCATTTCCAAAGTTCTGGAGAATGACAAATTTAAGATCAAGTTTTTGGTAGGTTTGGGGTCACATTTAGCTATCTTGTGGTGTTCTCACATCCTCACATGGCACAAGAGATAAGGGAGGTCTCTAGGCCTCTTCATAAAGACTAGAGATTATCCTTACTACACCCACCAAAAAAAAATGTCCTTAAATAGTACTGAAGCTTTTTGAATCTCTATTTATTTTGGAGATTGGTTTGCTGTTTTCTTACTTGTAAAGGCTTTTATTTTAGGTAACATGATGATGCTGGCCTCATATGATAAGTTGGAAGTGATGACTCCTTCCATTTTGGGGACAACTTTGTGAAATGTGAATGCTAATTCTCCTTTAAATGCTTGATAGAATTCCCCAGCTAGCCATCTGGTTCTGAGTTTTTCTGTGTTGAGAGGTTTTTAATTAGTGATTCAATGTCCTCACTTGATAAAAATGTGTTCACATTGTTATGGATTTTGAGTCAGTTTTTATCCTTTCTGTGTTTCTAGGAATTTTGCAATTTTATCTGGTTTTCTAATTTATTGGTGGTCCTTTTAAATATATATATATATATATATATATATATATATATATATATATATATATATATATATATATATATATATGTTTAAATAAAATATATTATATATACATATTTTCTGAATTGTATTATACTGGCTCAACTTTTAATTCTTTAGAAATTTCAATATTTGTTTTTTTCTCTTAATCAAATTAGCCAAACTTTTTTTTTCAATTTTATTCATCTTAGAGAAAAATACATAACACTGTTTTTCAGTATTGTTTTTCTATTCTCCATTTGATATATTTCTGAGGTATTTTTGGACTTTTTTTTCCCTATTTGCTTTAGGTTTAGTTTGCTCCTCTTTTTCTTTCCCTGCATCTTTGCCATCTTTTTTTTTTTTTTTTTAGTTATTTGGTTAGGCATAAAGATTTGCTCATTCTGTTTCACAGGCATGTTTAGTTTTATGTTCCCTTAGCTATACATCCCCCAATGTTTTTCTTTGATTTTTCTCTTGTAAAATTTATAGTTCTATATGAAAGTCCTTTTTGCATGCATTTTGAATGAGCTTTATGTAAGCCATGTGAGGTTTATGTTGAGGTTTCTGGGAGTTTTTTTGTTTGTTTGTTTTGTTTTAGGCATGTGGATTGATCCAAATGATAGGGAAAGATAATCTTCCTGAAATGAAATGATTTCCTCCCTCTGTCAAAACATAGTTGGACATATTTGTTAGCAGCTATTTCTTTATCTTATTTTGTTCTTCTGGTCTGTGTTCTGTCTTTTGCCAGTACTCCATTCTCCTATTAATTGCAGCAAAGTAGCTGTCTTTAACATCAGGCACAATGATGCTTCCTGCTTTATTCTTTTCAATGTTGTTACAATTATTCCAAGGTTTTTGTCCTTCCATATGAAGGTTGTATAAAAAACTTGGACATTGACTTTTTACCTCTAAACTTGCTGAACTTATCAGTCCCAAAAGATTTTGTTGCTGTTTTATTCAAACATACAAAACCTATTTTAAATTTATCTTCAAATGGTAAACATTTTATTTCCTTCCTTCAAATTATTAATTCATTCTTTCTTCCTTCCTTTCTTCTTTTCTTCCCCCCTCCCTCCCTCCTTGCCTGTGATAGTTTGAATTTCTGTCTTGGATAAAAATACATAATCTTTGTAATGTTCACAGTCTTGTTTTAAAAATGAGACTGGTTGAAAAAATTTTTTTAAGTATTTTCTATTAAGTACAGAAAGTACACATCTATTCTTAATTGCTGGGAGGATTTTTTTTTCCTCTTGAATGGGTATTGATTTAAAAATATATATATTTGTTTCATTTATGTATTGGGGATTCAAACCAGGGACACTTTAACACTGAACTACATCCCACACCTTTTTATATTTTCCATTTTGAGACAGTCACTTTAAGTTGCTAAGGAGGGTCTTAAACTTGAAATCCTCCTGCCTCATTCACCAAGTTAGCTTGGCTCACAGGCCTGTACTACCACATTTAGCATGAGTATTGATTTTTTTTTTTGGGGGGGGGGATGTGTACTGGGGATTAACCTCAGGGGCACTAGACCCACTAGACCACTGAGCCACATCCCCAGACCTATTTTGCATTTTTTTTTAGAGACAAGGTCCCACTGAGTTGCTTAGCATCTTACTTTTGATAAGTCTGGCTTTGAACTTTTGATACTCCTGCCTCAGCCTCCTCAGCCACTGGGATTACAAGTGAGCTCCACTGACCCTGATGAGTATTGATTTTTAAGATTCCTTTTCTGAACCAGACACATTGGCACATGTCTGTTATCCTGATCATTCTGGAGGCTGAGGCAGGAGGATTTCTAATTTAAAGATAGTCAGGGCAACTTAGCAAGACCCTCTCTTAAGATAAGAGTTTAAAGAGGGCTAGGGAGTAGTTCAGTGATAGAGTTCTTGCCTAGCATGTATGAGGTCCTAGGTTCTATCCCCAGTGTGCAAACTCACATGTATACACACACACACACACACACACACACACACACACACACAAACACACACAAATGTTTTTTTTCTGTATCCATTTCAATAATTACAACTTTTATTTTTAGGTCTATTGATATGATAGATTACATTGACTGGTTTTTAATTGAAGTACTGGTTTACCATACTGACAATAAATTCCAGTTGGAATTATGAATATAATTCTTTTAACTACTTCTGGATGTGATTTGCTAATTTTTCACTCAGAATACTAGCATAACCTTTTGAATTGGCTTACTTTAACTTAACCTAATGAATTCAGAGTTGTTGTTCTTATTAAATTTATTTTTTTAAAGAGAGGGAGAGAGAGTTTTTTAATATTTATTTTATAGTTTTCGATGGACACAACACCTTTATTTGTATGTGGAGCTGAGGATAGAACCCAGCACTGCACACATGCCAGGCGGGCATGCTACTGCTTGAGCCACATCCCCAGCCCATGTATTTATTTTTATTCCATCCCTTTTTGTTAGTTTTATTGTTAGTTTAATTTGTTTATTTCCTAGATGAGGGACATTTGAGTTTTTATACTGATGAACATTTGCTTAAAGACTTTGTGTAAACTCAAATTTATATTTCTGTGAGTAAATGTGGAATGGGATCTGCAGTTCATATGGAAAACACAAATTTAAGTTCAGCAAAAGTACCAGACTAATTTCCAGAGTTGATATACAGTTTCACATTCCTTTTGATGAAGTATACAATTTTCAAATACTTTCTCCTTGAAAATGCTAGATATTTTCAGTTTTATACATTCTTAAAGGTGTATAAAGTAGTATTGTATTTTCCTAATGTCTAATGATGTTTGAAAATTTTTTCAGATCTTGTATCTGAAATCTGAGAAAATTTCTATAATTTAGATACAATTAATATCCAATCAAATATTATATCAAATATGAGTCATTTTTCATTTTTAAAATATTGAGCAACACAAATTAATTTTATGATATTCAATTCATGTATTTCTTTCTTTCTTTTCTCTTTTTTTGGACCAGGGATTAAACTCAGGGGCACTCAACCACTGAGCCACATCCTCAGCCCTATTTTGCACATTTTTTTTTTTTTTTTTTTAGAGACAAGATCTCACTGAGTTTCTTAGGGCCTTGCCATTGCTGAGTCTGACTTTGAACTCTGGATCCTCCTGCCTCAGCCTCTTAAGCTGCTGGGCTTACAGGCATGCACCACCGGTATTTCTTTTTTTATAAATCAACTTTCTGTTAATCAAGAACTTTGCCTTAGTAATGGTTACAAAAATTTTCTGATATACTTTTAGAAGTTTTATAATTTCATTCAATATAATTCAGGCCATGATTCATTTTATGTTAATGTTTGTACATATCATGGAGAATAAACTAAGGTTAATTATGTGTGTGTGCAAAATTTGCCTTTAATTAGTTCCTAAATGCATCACATATAATATGTGCTAATTCCTAATGCAGTAAAAAAATCAAATTATTTATGATCTAATGTCTTCAAATTTAGACTCTCTTGATTGAACTACATTCTAAAAATACCTCTAATAGAACTTCTAATCCTTGTTTTCACTGGCTTTACGGTTCCAGGATGTCATCTGCTCCATATTTGACTACTCTGTTTATAGGGAGTCAAGATTCAGGTCCAAGGACTTCTTTTTTTTTTTTTTTTAAAACATAATTTTTTAGGGGTTACTTAAAGTATAAATCATTGATTATAAACTGTTTGCATCTACATGGTTAGGTATTACATTACAAAAGTATTGAGCATTTAAGATAGTGTCTATTTTTATGGACCTAATATTTAAAATTTCAAATAATTAGCATGTTCAAGATGTCCAATCCAAAGGATACTCTCACAGTTAGGGTCTTATTTATATTTTCTAAAATTTAAAAATAATTTAGATAATTCAATAATTTATAATCTTAAAACATTTGAAATAAAATTAAGGCATGACAAGTGAAATTAAGGAAATAAGATCTTTTTCCCCTCTCATTTTACTGTTTAGAAATTTTACCTTAGTCTCTCCATTTATTTTTTTAAAAATTGGTTTATAGTATAGATTTTCTTATTCGATAAGATTTGTTTATTTCTTATTATATTAGAGTTATTATACAATTGAGTGTCAATGTTAATTTTTTTTTCCTTCTGAGAAATCACTGCTAATATTAGTAAAATTTGAAATTCTGGACAGTACCACAAAATGACTGAGTATCCATACTCGGTTATTTATCTCTAATTGTTCTTAGTTTAAAAAAATGATCACATTAGCAATTTAAAATTTTGATATTGTTTGTATTTTAATGGTTGAACTCTATCTCAAGCTCGATTTTATCCTCTGCATGTGGTTTTTCAGTGGGAATATTGCTATGCATAATTGTCCCATAGTTTCTAGTCACAATTTAAAAGTAGTAAACTACTGAACATCAAAGAATGTTAAAATGAAAACTGTATCATAACATGGTGCAAAGGGCCAGAAGAATGGATAAAAAATTGTAATAGAGAATGAATTAAAATAAATTAAACGTCACAAGGGTAACTTTATATTTTGTTTAATTTTAACAAAAATATGAAAATGTTATGGAAGGATTCTGCTAGGATGAGTACCACCTGGTCTTATTTTGCTATATAACAATTTGCATAAAATCTATTAAGTTTGCTGTATTGCATGCTTCAGGAATTTAATAACCCAGAATTATGGATGATATACAGTACTTGGCAACAAATGTTAATAAACAGAAATTGTACTTCCAGTTAGAAATTCATACAGAAACCAATATGAATTTTAAAGGAAATGAAGTCATTGAAAATTATTTTCTTAATCTTTTGTAATTAATCTGTTCTAATTAAGAAGGTGTGATTTGTATTTCTATGCTCCTACTTCTTTAGTATATTAAAGAAAATGAAGTTTCATCATTAACTTGGTAGAACTTAATGAGTATCATATAATTACTCTACTTAGTGTCTTTCTTTTTCTCTCACTGGCTTTCTATAAAATAATGAATCTAGATGAAATTCCCTATTAGATGTGAAAATAAAAGTTTTTTTTTAACTGTTATCTATACAAAGATGATATATCTGCATGGCTTTTTAAATAGGTTCCACTCCCTTTTTCTTGTGTTAAACGGTTATTTTTCTCTCTCCTCCTGTCTACATTATTCTTAGGTTTGGCCTTCTTAGAGGTAAAGAATAATGACAATATTTTATATTAGAGTAAGTTTTTAGCCTAATATCTATACTTCAGGTATATGTCTTCTATTTCTATACTCTAGTAAATGCAAGGTTATTGCAAAATTCAACTATATTGGCCTTTTCTTGATATTCTTTCTTTATAAATTATAAAGTTTCGAAGTCTATATGGTTCTTTTTGTATCATTGGGAGGATAATATCATATTTAAAACAACAGGATTTTACCTCAAGTCAGTTATTGAAGAATTTGAGAATCTGAGAGAAGTTATTCTCTGATCATAGGTTTTTTAAATTTATTTAAAGAAACAGGACAGGGGCTGGGGATGTTGCTCAAGCGGTAGCATGCTCGCCTGGCATGCGTGTGCCCGGGTTCGATCCTCAGCACCACATACAAACAAAGATGTTGTGTCCGCCAAGAACTAAAAATAAATATTACAAATTCTCTTTCTCTCTCTCTCTCTAAAAAAAAAAAAAAAAAAAAAAAAAAAAGAAACAGGACAACACAATAGTAATTACTAAACTGGATTAATGTGCAGATTAAATGGAATGGAAAATATGCAGCCAGTTTCTTGGCACAGAGAAATAATATAATAAATGCTGGCATTTTTTAAGCTCTTCATTTGGGGTCTGTTTAAAACCAAGAGGCAATCTATTTTGTGAACTATAATTTGTGGAGCCAAGCATATAGAAATCTCCATAACATTCCTGAAATATTTTACAACTACATAACACTTTAGGCATTTATTTTGTCAAACAATGGTACAGTAAGAGGGTATGATTTTTCTGTATGTTTATGTGCCTATTCTGTGTCTGTCAAATCCAATAGAGATAAAGATAAGTTAGAGTGACAATAGTTTTTGATATATTCTTGTGATTTCAAATCAAGCTAAACCCATTATTTAAACTCATTTATTTTTGTTAAAATTTTTACTTTTGGAGGGGGCTAAAAAAATACTTTGCTTTTCCTTTTAATTTTTTTTTCCTTTAATTCCCCATGTTTTATTCAGTTTAGAACAAAAATTGAGAAAAAATGACCTGTGCTACTAGCCAACCAGCCAGGGAATGATTCTATGTGGAGTGTTGGTTACCTGTTAGACACAAAATGACAGGTATTAAAGAAGCAATGGTGAAATGAGCAATCATAGTAGCTATTTTCAGGAATATCCCAGTTTAGTCAAATTGGAAAGACAAATAAATAAAACCATGTTATACCAGTTGAAATGGGTTTCAAATAAGAAGTATACAAGTGACACTGGAGAATACAGAGTAATTGAGTTTAATTATTTACTTAGCAGAGAAGTGATAGCCAATTAAATCTTCAAAATATGAATAGATATACACATGGTAGGGGAAATATGCTGTGTTCTGAATAACAACACAGGATGACGGCTGGGGTTCTGGCTCAGTGGTAGAGTGCTTGCCTAGCATATGTGAGGCCCTGAGTTTGATCTCCAGCACCACATAAAAATAAATAAACAAAATAAAGGTATTGTGTCCATCTACAACTAAAAATATATTTTTAAAAAACCCAAAACACCAGTTGATTTTCAAATGCTGATTAGCCTTAATACCTATACTCAATAAATTTTTTAAAATAGTACCTGTTTGCAATATACTATGGCATATTTTAAAATGATTATTTTTAGGGGAATATTTTGAGACTATGAAATAAGTACTATTTTATAGTGTTATCAAAGCTAGTAAATACTTGATTACCATGTTGGTACTACTACCTACATTGCACATGAATGTACAGTAGAATAAAAGGATAAGTGTTCTTATCTTACCTTAGATAATTGTCCCTGTAAATCTCCATGCCCCTGTAAAGTTTTCCATGCCCTAACCGCATCTACAGCAATTTGTGCGTATACGCCAGGATCATATTCAATTTGTTGCCATTGACCCTCATAAGGACCTTTTCCTAATAACATATCTAGATTTCTTTGAGGGTAACCAGCTGCTGCATTTCGCCTAGCTGTCTCCATGCAAAATTCCTCATTGGCAACCTTCCATAACAACTATTGTCCTCCATTTAGCACAGATCCACACGTTAGCCCAATCTGCTGGCGTCATGTCTAAGTTGGTGGATTCGACCATGCTCACAGTGAAGGGTGCTTGCAGCCCATAGGTTGTTACAGCCTCCTTTAATTGCTTTACTGTTTTGAAATCTAAAGCATGGTGAATTTGTTGCCCTCCTGCCTTCTCAAGTACAGGACATGCTAATCTTTGGGGTCCTGCCTCAGGATTCCGTCCATCAACTACGGGATTTGAGGGCCACTCAGCTGTAGATGGAGCTGTTGGTTGAATTATGCCCTCTGGTGATAGAACGGAGTTAGTAGCAGCCTCCTGTTGTAATTCCCTGCCTGATGGTTGTTTTTCCTCTAAGCTTTCTTTCTTCAAATTTTCCTCTGTCTGACTAGCTCGAGAGACCTTCTCTTTTGCTTGACCTAACATGTTTTCTACCATAGTCTGGACCTCTAACAATTTACTTAACACTCTTTTGGTTTGTTTTTTACTAGTTTCTAATCTACTGTAAAGGTAACGCAACCCAATAAGATAGCATAAAGCAAAACCGAAACAGAATGAAACAAAAACGGAACAAAGAATAGTTGTATCAATTTTCTCTTTCTCAGGGCCGAACAACTTCAAACCTTGAGCCAACCATTTTTCCCATTTTGCCTGAGAAAATTCTAGGGATAGGCAGCTTGAAACAAAAACAAAATAAATCAAAACAAGAACACATTGTTTTTTGAAATGGTTACCCATTTTGTCGCCTTCCCTCAGGGGCAAGCAATTTTACTCACCTCCAAGCTTCAGGCGTTCCCCGTACGGGCCACCAAATGCCGCAGTCTGGCTAGGCACAAAATCACGAGCCACTCAAGCAGAAACAAACTTTATTTTTTGAAACTGCCGCCAATATTCTGTACGCCCCTGGGAAGATCGCAGGTCCACCCACGCAGCATTCTCCCGGAACCCCCAGAGAATGTTCCTCCCCCAGAACTCCCTCCTACTGTACTTCCCCAACCAATGGGAACCCTCCAGGAGTCCCGTAGCAGGTAGCAGGCAGAGGTGAATAGCAGGAGTCCAATATCCATATGAATGCAAATCTTAACATAATCATATCATCTCAATGGCTAGCTGGAGTCACCTTTCAACCAAAAATGCCATGCATCATATACTTGGCTGACTCTTAGCATGCAGTCAAGGGGAGAAATAAAGAAAGTCCACGTGCTTCTGCCCCTTTCAATGCTTTCTTCACTCAAATTACTCAATATAATCTCACAATTATATTGACAAGAAAATGAAAATCCTTAATGCTAGGCACTCCAATAGACATAATCAATACACAGAAAGAATTCTAGATTAATTAATTCACAACAAACAATTCTAGATTAATTCTAAGCACTGCAAAACACACTTAATCATGACAGGTTAGTGACAGACATTCCCTCTTTGTGCTAAGTTCAAAGGTCTTAAGTCTTAGGCTTTGAGTGCAGCAGATACACACTCACTCAGACCATGGTGACCAGGTGATCAGGTCTGGAACCAAGGCAGGATTTTCCCGGCATGGAGTGGATGATCCCTTGAGTTGTAGGGAGAAGATTGGCCATAGGCAGAAATTTCCTCTCTCACCAAGGTCCAGAGGAGATGGCAGAGTTTGAGAGTGGTGAGGATCATGCAGAGGCTCAGGAAGGATGACATGTGATGGGATGTCAGGTCCTCACCAGGCTCTCCAGCTTGAGTGCTTCCTTGTTTTGGCTGGCTGAATCCCTGTTCATTTGCTCTATCATTTATACTAGATTTTGGGGGGTTTTGACCCCCCTTTGAATCCTAATCAGCTACCACCGGATTTCTCAGTGACATCATTTACCCTGGAGTCAGAAACAACTGGTCTGGTGGTCTCCACCCTGATCTTCTTCCTTTCCCCTCCTATCAGGTGTGGAGGCCATACTGGAGGGCTCTATGGGTGTGCCTGGTGAAACTGCAGGTTTCAAACTGGAGTTTTCTAAAATGGAGTTGCTTAGACTCAGGCCTAAGGCCTTCCTAACATAAAAAAAAAGCCAACTATAGAGCTGGGATTGTAGCTCAGTGGTATAGTGCTTGCCTAGCCTGTGTGAGGCACTTAGTTTGATTCTCAGCACTGCACATAGATAAAAATCCATTGACAATTAAAATAATATTTTTAAAAGCTGTTTTCAAGCCAAGATAGGCTTTCAAGAAAAGCAGATCATATCAGCACCTTGATCTTGAACTTTTAGACTCCAAAACTGTCAAAAAATAAATGCATGTCATTTAAATAAGCCAGTCTATGGTATTTTGTTCAAGTAGCCTGAACTGACAAAGAAATAGTATAAACCAACAATTTCACTATGCTAACCAATTCCTGGTTATGCTACAAGAGAAATGAGTGCTTACCTTCAAAACAACAGCTGTAGCAGAAGATCCACTTCAAATTTATTTATAATACTTAACAACTAGAAAGGATGAAAAATATAAGAAAGTTAGAATGAGTGAACACTTTGTGCTGGATTCATGTGATAAAATACTACTGGCCAATGAACAAGAACAGAGTGCTGTGTCACATGAAAACACAGATGGATCTCCTGGACTGAGGATCTGTCCAGAGAAAGATCCAGACTCTGAAGACAACCTGGAATCTCCCCCCCCCCCCCATTGATATGAAGGGGAAATCAAGCAAACTAGTGCATCATGACAGAGTTCAGAATTGTGGGTAATTTGGGAAGTGACTATTTAAAAAGGCACAAGGACCATTCCAAAGTTCTGGAAATATTCATACTTTCTAGCAGGCACATCACATATACACGCACAATTACATGTACGTTCATTCCTAAGGTGTGTGAAATCCAATGAAAAGAAAAATAACAGGAAGGAAGGACTCTATGCTCTATCATCCCCAAGCCAGTGACTCGATCCATATTAACAAGTACTATATTCCCACAATGACCCAAGGGAATGAGTTTGTGTATGCTGGGCACCCAGGAGAGCACTTATTCTAGAGAAAGGGGTCTCAATAGTTATTACATGCGCTCAGCATTCCAGCTTTGCCTCCTGAGCCTTGGTGCTTTCCATCCCCCACCCCCACCCCCACTGCCACAGTGCCCTGTGACTTCAGCTATTGTGATGCAAACACCAAGGGAGTGGGAAGCAGCCTGAGAGCCAAGGAGACAGCACCTAGGAGAGGTCACTCACTGGTCAGCAGGCCATCTCCACATTCAGGGGCAGGAGGGGGGACTTGGAGGAGGAGGCAGGGGAACCTGTCTTGGGTTGGTGTGGTGCTGGCAACAGCTGGCCCTCTTAGAAGAGCTCCCTCCATGGGGACATTGTAAGCTGCCCTCAAGAGGCTCCTAAGGCCAGCCTTCTTTGTCTCCACAGCCCCCCATGCCCTTCTCCTATATATTGTCTGGTTTTATTTTGTCTGTAGTAGAGAGAGGAGGCAGGGAGCCTGGAATGAAAAGACCTCTGAAGAATATCTAGTAAATCCGCATCAGGTAGGAAGGGGTCCCATTACTTCAAGACACCCTCAGGGGTAGCTGTGCTCCCTTGGGCAGCAGGCGTCAGTTTCTCCTGGGGGTTGAGGGTCTGGTGTGAATGCCCCCAAGAACACTGTCTTGAGTGGATCATCCCTCCCAAGACACTGACCGCCAGTTAGTTGGGCTGTTTGCTCTGGTGTCTGGGAGAGGATGGAGCACCCCCTGGATCCTCTCCTCTCCTGTGTCCAGGTTCCTGCAGAGAGTCACAGACTTCTTTCTGGGTCTGGAGCTGGAGCGGTGATGTCCAGGACAGAAGCTACAAGGTAAGGGGCACAGAAGCCTGTTGTCGGAGGGTCTGATGCTTTGTATTTTCCTCTTAGGGTCCAAGGCAATGTATCAGCCTACAGCAGGTAAAGGGGAGACCTGCTTATGGTCACACCCAGGTAGAGGGATGGAAGGTGTTTGGGGAGGGCTAGGCAGGGCTCTTGTCTCCAGAGGCTGAGTAGGAGGACCCTGGCCTCCTGACCTCTCTCCGCAGCAGGCTGAGTGCCCTTCATCCCCTGCTTCCTGGTTCATTCTGTGGCTCAGAGGCCAGGTAAGTGGCTCTGAAAGAGGAAGTCCCAGGAGTGATAAGGAGGATGTTGCTTGGAGGTCTTTCTCTCCCAGAAGAATCACAACACAGGCTGCTTACAAGGAACTGGACATCTTACCCTCCCGGAAAACCAGGAGGTAAGGAGCTTAGTCCTGTCTTCCCAGATGTACTCAGGTCAGTTGAGGAGACACTCCCTCTGGGAGAAGAAGGAGGGCAGTGGTGTTGGTCTGTCCAGGTGTTTGGAGAAAGTGATGGCCACTCTCAGGCTGAAAGCACCTCCTCGCACACAGGTCTTAGATGTCAATATGTGAGCAAGTGAGAACACATGCCCAGGATGCACAGTTGGTAAGAAGTGACCACTATGGCCGTTGTGTTTGTTTATTTCCCTCTACCTGCTATGGGAAGGAATGTAGGGAGGTGAGGCCGCTCAGACCTGGAGGGCATGGTAAGGGCTATTTCAACTGTTAATTTTTCCATTGATTCTGTGTGTGATTCTTTGTGGGAGCTAGGAAGAGCCTGAGACAGAAGATGCAAGAGGGGAGGACCTTGGAGCATCTGGGGGATGGCAGGCCTTGCTCTCTTTGCCACAGGAAGTGCACCGTCCCTCCCTGGGTTTGGAATGGACAAGAGCCTGCTGTCCTCACCTGGAGGAGTCTTCCTACTGCATAGCAGGTTGGAGCTCTTTATGCATTTTTCCTGCAATTTCAGCAGCTCTCCACCTCTTCAACCCAGCCTCATGGAAATTTGGCTGTTACCTGCGGACAGGGGTTGGCTTTTCTCCATCTCTTCACACACCTAGTCATGCCCCACACGTGCTTACTGCCCATCCACCTGTGGCCAGATTTGGTGAGCTCCCTGCCTTCTCCAGGTTTAGCTGAACTGCTTGGGTTGTGCAGCTGCTATCTGGCAGCCCAGGGACTCTGACCAAGCCCCTGTCCCTAGGGTCTGCTTTCTCAGAAACAACTCTGCTTCCTCTCTGTAGGAGACTTGGCACAGGAGAGGGAGATGCAGAGGCTGGACCTATCAGGCCAGGGAGCTACCTTCTGGAGACTTCAATCAGAAGGGGTAGGGAGTTTTCAACTCTAGATTTCCAAAAGTGTTCTGCTTGGGTCCCTTTGGTGACCACAGGGACTTGAAAACCCTCATCAGTCCTGGGGGATGTTCTGGTTACTCCAAAGAAGTGTGAAGGTCATTGGGTGCCACAAAATATTTGTCATCAGGACCAAAAGGCCTCAAAAGCTCAGTGTGACTGTTGTGTGTCCACCAGGTTCACTGGAAACATGGCTCCTCTCAGCCCCTTTGCTGATTCTGGGTTGAAGGTATTTAATTCCTCCCTCTCTCCAGGTACGGTTTACAAACAGGCATGGAGAACCCAGCAGCAAGAAGTTTTCCCTGATATTATTTTTGGGTGCAGGCACAGGACTGGGGATGGAACCCAGTGATGCTTTACCTCTGATCTACATTCCTCGTCCTTTTCACTTTTTATGGAGACAGGGTCTTGCTAAGTTGCTAAGGCTGGTCTGGAACTTGCAATCTGCCTTCTTCAGCCTCCTGAGAAGCTGAGATTACAGGCGTGTGTCACCAAGCCCATCGGGAAGTTGGCTCTGAAAGCCATAAAGGACTGTTGATCCTCAGGGAGTTGGGATGCAGGTGAGAGCATGAAAACTTGGATGAACAGCTTCCCTTTCTACAGACGCAGACGGTCAGTCTTCATAAAGTAATAAGAACACATGTCATTTTGTGCTACTAATAAATGCCTTATTTGTCCACCATGGCTAATATTTAGGAATTCTTATTACTTAGTCTGGGGACTACACTCTGGACATTTCTGGTGTCCTTCATTTTGTGCCTTGAGGAAGAGTTTCCCTCTGAGTTGATACTCTGACTACTACTGCTGCACACACACATACACACACACACACACACACACACACACACACACATATACACACACAGAGAGAGAGAGAGAGAGAGAGAGAGGGAGAGATTGATTTTTTTGTAGTTGTTGCTCTGTGGTGGGGGGATCAAACCCAGGGCCATGTAGGTGCCAGGCCTCACTCTGCCACAGCTACTCTGTGCTGGTGCACTTATTTTTAAAATTTCTAGGTCTTGATTATCCCCACAGGATTTACTTGCATGTTTGCTGTGACAACGGATGGTCCTACCAGCAGGAGGCAAGGAACACAGGTGAGTCTGTCTACAGGTTGCAGAAGGTCCATGTAAGATCTTTCATGTTTGTAAGGAACACTGAGAACGTGTGTCCACGTGCAGGTCTGAAAGGGATGGGGAACGTGTTGTGTTCCTTTTGGGTACCATGGATCACTCACAGGAATTTGATGCAGGCCTATATGTTGCAGGATTTGTCCCCATGACCCAGATGTAAATCTGATGAAAACAGATCTTCCCTCAAGTCACCTGGAGTCAGGTAGGGGAGAGAAAGGCTGGAATAAAGAGGTGAAATGAAAGGAGCAGGTGGCAGAGACAGAGGTAAGTGTCCCTCTCTTCCCACCCCCAAGGGTATGTGAGAACTTCTGACCTGGCTTCCTAACCAGTTATAGGGAGGCCATTACCTCCCTGACAGGTCACCCAGTTCCACTTGGGCAATGTAGGGAGGTCTTTCTGGTCTTCACACTGGCAGAACAGAGTAGAAATAGGGCTTATCTCATCAGTCTAATGTGGTAATTAGGGTGTTAGATCAGGATGTTTGCCATGAGAAATGGGTGTCCCTGTCAGCTCTGAGAGGGACCGTGGCCTTTCCTGCACCGACATGTGAAGTGCATCTCAGGAATAAACAAGGAAAGTCAGAGAGACCGATGGGAACAAGATGGTAGGACGTTTGGGGGAGACGACTTCTCTGGAGGAGAGGAGCTGGTGGGTGATGGTTCTGGCCACCCATTTTCCTGATGCTCACTTCTTCCCCTTCAGGTTCCTAGAGTTTCACTTCCCAACCCCCATGAAGAATCACAGGTATTCCGTGGTGGGGAAAGAGGTTCTGGATCCTCCACACATCCACTTGATTTTCTGAGGCACTTGGTGAGGGTGGGGCCAGGGAGTGGGAAGAGATGGAGGCACAGGCCACCCTCTGCCCCCTTGTGTCCCCATGAGGTGTCAGGCAAGCAGTGAGGGTGGCCATTGTGCAGGCTGGGGTGTGATGCCCCTAGGGTCCTGCAACCTCCGGGTTCCAATGACTGTAGTATGGCAACAGCTTGTGTGGATTCCTCCTTCTTCACTCCGTCTCTGCTCCCCAAAATCCCCTCTGATGCAGGGACAGGGAGAAGATGTGAGACCTGCCAGGTAGGTGCTGCAGGGCTCAAATCTGCCAGCTCACATTCCTGTCCTGCGACCTCCCGCCTGCCCATCTAGTCAGCAGATGGAAGCCTGCCATTTGTGAATTCTGTGAGACCTGGTTGTTTTTTTTCTTCTCTTTCCCAGTAAGGGTGGCTGAAGTTAGGGTGCTAGGACTAGATGATCTTTAGGACAAGTAGCCCTCTCCCTTGACCCACAGTGGCAACACATAGAGAAACATCAGTGTTTCAAGCAGTCAGCTGGAAAGCACACTGGGAACTTAGCAATATTTGGTCAGCCAACACCCAAGGCTCCTTTCAATCCTAAGAAGGTGAGTGGAAGTTTAGTCCAATCCCGAGCATTCAAATAAATGCAGAAAGAGCAACCTGTGGCTCACAGCTATAATTGTGAAGGTCATCTGTTCCTGGGTAAAAATGATTCTGAATTATCTTAGATCTTTGCTACACCTAGCCTTTCAGCACTGTGAACTGTGAGGCTTCCCTTTCAATGTCCTGAGAAGGGCATGGAAACTAAAGTCACAACACTGAAGGGCAGTTGGTGGGCTGCAGTAACTGTGGTTCCGACTGCACCTGTATACCTGTGAGCACACCTTTGGCAATGGGCCTTTTTCTCCTCCTCCAGTCAGGCCTGGAATTCATTTCCCCACGTACTGACCCTGAGTGGCTCTATGTGACTCCTTTTGGAATAGTGTGTTTGAGGCATGTCATTGGTCACCTTCCTAGGGCCTGCCAGGGAAGATGGCTTTTCTTAGTTTCTGCCCTTGTTCTGTCAGCACGTGGAGCTCTCTGTGCTATGAAGAATTCCAGAGTGAAAGTTCAAGTGCAGGGAGAGACCCGCCAGCCTGGCTCTTCCTGCCTTTCCTTCTGGGATCTGATATTCTAATGAGATGGGCTTCTGAGTCCAGCCCACGTTCCCTGACTGCAATGGCATGAGAGAGCTCAGGTTGGTCCAGCAGGGCTTTGTGTGATCCTCAGGTGAGTACAGGTAGCCCACTTGTGATCCTCAGGTGAGACTACTTGTTTTCTTCAATGTGCTCAATTACATTTCACTTCTCTCAGCTTTTGTTATTCATCTACAAATGTGATAAAGCAAAGATGACCCAAATAGACTACTTAAAATAGAGGAATAAGAGACTTTGCAGAAATTTGCATCAGCTCTAGGTTCATACCTGGTATATCATCAACTCTACTTCATTTATTTAGCTTAGGAAAGTTACATGGCCAAGGCCAGCATTAGAGAATGTAAAAGTGGTTCTGCTTAGAATGAAAGAACACTGTAAATTTCCATACAGTGCTGGGACTGGGGTTGTGGCTCAGTTGTAGAGAACTTGCATAGCATTTTTGAGGCACTGGGTTCAGTCCTCAGCACCACATAAAAATAAATAAATAAAATAAAGATACTGTGTCCATCTACAACTAAAAGATTATTTTTAAAAAATTCCACAAACTGATAAGAAAATCGAGTGAGGAATGAAATATTGGTGACAGGAATATTATATGAGCATTGCCAGTACTTGTCTTATGAAAAATAGACAATTGTTTTAAATTATTAAAATTCATTTTAATACATACACCTTTTAGGTTAAAATACCATTATTAATATTGCATCTATGCTTTAAACATGTGCTGTATGTTAAACAATGCATTCATTACCTCAATTAACACAGTAACATTCTGCAGAAGGTTTTACTACTCTTATTTAAGAAAAAAATGAAAAGGATATATAATTAACAATTATGTTTTTAAAATTTTATTCTAAGCTATGTCTGGCTACATTCAAACCTGATGTTTTACAAAAAAGGATAAACTGGCTAGATGTGGTGGTGCATGTTTGCAATCCTAGCAGCTTGGGAGGCTGAGGCAGGAGGATGGCAAGTTCAAGGCCAGTCTCAGTAATGTAGTAAGGCCCCAAACAACTTAGCAAGACCTGTCTCAAGATAAAAAAAATTAAAAGGGCTGAGTATGTGGCTCATAACTCCTGGGCTCATTCCCCAGTATCTAAACAAGCAACCAACCAAAAAACAAAAGAATAAATGGTTTTTAAGCCAATTTTACTTAGTTTATTCTTTTTTGAAAATATGTTAGATTCTCTACATCATATTTTCTTTGATCCTATGGTAGTTCAAATATGCAAAATAATGACAGTCATCATTCAGATTCACATTCAAGTTTATTGATGACTTTCCATTCTCACTGCATATGTTGCAGGCGTTTTCATTCTGGGAATGACATTATTTGTAGAGGAAAGAATTACTAACAACTGCAAAGCTATTGAGTATTTCTCATGTGTCCCTCTGGTCTCATTCCTATTTAGATGTGTGTAGGGACTATAGAATCAGAGCTATCTCTACCCCCATTATTTCAGGTACGTGTGGGAAAATAATGGGCTTTGTGCATGTGAATCCCACATGCAATTTTGAAAAATTACTCCCTTGTTCATATTTCTGCAAGACTAAAATGAGATGCCCAAGGTACATGTTCACAGTGTTTAACATCTGGTCAGTTTCTTGTGCTGCCTCTTATTTCAATAAAATACTTGGAATCTTTCCAATTGCAGTCACATCAATTCCCAGAATCCTTGTAAAAGTTTACTTATAAGTGTAGGATTGAAAGATTAAAATGAAACGCAGTATGTAAGCAAAACATTATTACAGTGGTGGCTGATGGCAAGCATTTGTGGCAACTTAAACTAGTCTGCTGTTCTAATCACAGTGTAGCCATTTATTTAATTTCCCTTTTCCTGTGAGGAAATATACTCCAACCCACTTATTGATGCTTATGCCATGTTAGTCATTATGTTAGGCAATGGAAGAAAAGATGAATAAGAATTGATCCTTGCCCTTGAGGAACTCATAAACAGAGACAGCCACTGTGGAAGCTTTTACAAGGATAACTATGATCAGAGCTATAACAGAGATATAAAAATACTTCTATGAATACCTAAAGAAGCAAGACATGAAGAGATGTAATGAGTTAGGTTTTGAAGCCTGAATAGTATTTTTATATAATACAGAAAATGATCATTCATGAGCAGCAAATGAAATTATATTAGGCAAAAATGTTAAGGGGAAAAAATGTGTGGGCACAGGAGCATGGACCAATCCAAGGGACAAGGAGTACTTGCAGGGATGAAGTAGAGATTAATAAATAGGTTTGTAGTGGTTCAGTAGTGGGGGGATTAAGCACCTTATTAGTGAATGTGAACTCTTTTATTATATTAATTTTTTTTGATTTGTTCACATACACCTAACAGTTAAAATAATTGAACTATAATCCCAGTTCCAATATATGCATACATATTGATACACTACAGTTAGCCATCATTATTCATGGAGATTGGTTCCAGGATCCCTGTGTATGCCAAAACATGTGGATAATCAAGTCCTTTGTTTATAATGATACAGTACTTAAATTGTCTTATTAAATATGTAGAGAAATGGACTGTGAACTGAAGAAATAATAAACCATTTGAAAGCTATTAATCTGTCAAAATATTTTTCTTGAAATTATTGAGAAACTATAATTAATAGACTTCATTGTTATAACTTTTCTGAATCATTGTAGAATGATCTATAATACGGCAATTCAAAAGACTAGTAAAAGTTCATTTCTATATGTTTAAGTGCTGATACGCCTGAAGAAAGAATTCAGAGATATATGGAGCTCTATTAAAAAAAGCATGTCATGGAATACATTTTTTATTACAAAATACCAGTTGTATAAATTGTGCAAATTGTTTTTGCTGACAATTACCAAATTGATGCTTGAAATACTATTGCTGAAAATAATATTAATTAGAAAAGCTACATTATTATATTTTAAGACTTTATTTGAAAATCATTGCAGCTATTTGCTTAGAATATACAACTATTTAATTTTTTAATGTATAGAGATAAGTTATATAAGCAGCATATTTATATTGTTTGGACAAAATGAAAGATAAATCACATGAATATTTCAAACATCCATTTTTGGAATGTTCTTTCAATAACATAAGTTTCCTTTAAAAGGACTTTATAATTTACTCATTAAAATGTTTACAAGTCACTATTTGGAAATTCAGATGGGTATAAGGTTCTCACAGGAAAGAATTATCAGTTTTGATATTTTGATGTTTTAAATTTGTGCTTCAATATCATTATTATCTATGATCTGTGGTCTATTTCCATTAATATCTTTATGTCCTTTTTCTACTTTGTGACATGTTAATTCTTATTAGATAAAATAATCTTAAAGTATAGTCAACAGAACATAAGTAAACACAATGGGTAGCATGTGATGACTGAGAATAAAGTTTATGGAACCACCCACTTTTCCCTTAGGTTATCTTGACATTCACAAACAGAAGGAAGTTATTTGTATGTCATTGTAGACTATTACCAATGAATGGATTAATTAAAAGCAATGCTTTTTGTAGTTTTCCTTAAATAAGATTTCTGGATAATATTCTAATATTTTGTTATAGACTACCTTTGTGCTGTATGAACAAGTGCTATTTGATCCACAAAGCTCAAGATCCCACAATTGAAAATGATTTATAAAGTAAGATCAAAAACATGTACACTGCAGGATTTACCAAAGCATTGGCATTGTCACTTTCTGAAGAAGCTGCCACTGTTTTGTCAGAAGAAAAAGGACAACTTGTTAATACCTATCTAAATCGTGAGTCCAGAGTTTCTTGCATCCATTATTAAGTGGGCCTAGTCTCTCTTGGATAAATTGGAAAATAATGGGTTATAGGAGAAAGAAAAAAGTACCTTAAGTCAGGGATCATTGATTACCTAGCCGTCAGCAAAAGAGTTAATACAATGAAAGTAGGAGGAAGCACATTCTGTGAAGCTTGGTAACAATAACCATCAGTAATACTACAGAAAAGGAGTTTAGTACCATGAATGCCAGGACTCAATCATATTTTTAGATATATGTTTTTCAAAGAAAGGCAAAGTACCTGTGTTTGAGTGTGAATCAAAAAGTTAAAATTGTAACTAATTGTTGCAGGCCCAAATGGAAATAGCATAATTCCTAAACATGTCTTTGTGAAGTAAGGGGTCAATTATAGGTGTTGTTTGGCCAGGTAATCCAGAAATATTTGGAGTCTTCCAGTGGATTAAGAAACAAACAAACAAACAAGAAGAATATTTCTTCCTGTCCTTCAGGTGATTATTGTTTAATGGGGCTAAAAACTTGCACACATTGTTACAAATATTGAATGTCTCACCTCTAACTGGTGGGAAAGTGATTTCAGATAAATCTTGAAAAATGAAGTGGTGTGGATCTTAAAAAACAAACAAACAAACAAACAAAGAAAAAAAAACTTACACAGTAGACATGAAGGGGGGGGGAAGTATATGCTTGTTTCACCCATTTAAAAACACAGTGTGTTTAGAAAATGGTGAAATATGTTGTGTGGTTGAAATGTAAGCATGTTTTTATAAATAAGTATGGAAAGATGCTACTAAAATATGGTTTTGTAGGCTAGACTATGGATACCCTTGTATATTCAACTGACACTTAATTATCCTACCTTATTCTATAACCTTCTTCTAGGAAAAGACCCTGACTTATAACAGGTGATATATGTAATGTTCAACAATACTGCCAGGTGTGGAGGCAATGCCTATAATCCCAGTCTTTCATGAGGCTGAGGCAGGAGGATTGCAAGTTCCAGGTCAGCCTCAGCAATTTAGCAAGGCCCTAAGCAACTCTTTGACTCTAAATAAAAAAATAAAAAGGACTGGGGATGTGGCTCAGTTGTTAAGTATCCCTGGGTTCAATCCCAGGGAGGGGGGGGGGGGGACAAAACAAAACAAACAAACAAAAATAGTGTTCATCAAATGGAAGGTACTGCCTTTAATTAGTATAATGATTTTGATTAACATTCTACTCAGTCATTTAATTGGATTCTATTTTATCTAGTCATGACTATTAGATAAATGGTCTATGAGAATATATAGATTTTGAAACAGCAAAAATTCAGTTATATTGGCTTCCTCAAGCATCACTCCTAGTCTTCTGCCTCTAGGACTTTCTAGGACATTGTATAGCAGCATATTATTGATTATCATCTGTCATTAACAACAGACATCAAAATCAGACAGATTTATTAACATTTTTTTTTCCTTTTACTTACTACCAGCATTAAAGAACTTATTTTCTTATGCAATTAATCATAATACTGATATTATACTATAGCCTGCTTGGCTACTTCTTCTGTGATTGAAAAGTGATTTTATGACCTAACACACTACTCCACCTTTCTCAGTGGGCCAACTTTGTATAATAATTACATGTCATACTCAGCACCTATCATATTTTGTTATAACTATTAAAGAGTTTTCCCTTATATGAAGCCTTGTCATCTTTTCAAGGGTGAGTTAAAGGTAAATCCACCCAACATGAACCAGACCTCTGGCCATAAATGATTAGATCAAGTATAAGTAGCTAGCTAAATATATTCTTGTGAATTTGAAATATAGTGTAAAATTTAGTTTCTCTTGAGGAAGATGAAAAAATCACCTGATTACTTGTGAGTAGCTTATCACTATATTTTATGTCCAGTGTCTTTACTGTTTCAAAACAGAAATAACCTGCTTGCCACTAGAGTTTATATAACACACACACACACACACACACACACACACACACACACTGATTGTACATAGAGATAAGACTAGAAAGGCAATTTTGAAAACCTAGAGGGCATTTCAATTTGTTTCCAGTCCTTGAAACTTAACTGTATTCAAGAACCTTGAGATCCACAAATTCATTCCATAACCTTATATTTCATATCCCTATTTAGCTCAAATCAATGCAAAAAAGCTTCTCTTATTTACTACATAAATACTTGATAGTATCGATTTGTTTATACTTCTTATCAGGGACCTTAATTAAATGTCTACTTTTTCAATTTTAGTTTTAACTGATCCATAATAGCATAGAATTATACATATTAATAGGGAAAACATATAATATTTGGTGATACATGTATACATTTGGTAATATTTAAGTCAGGTTAAACATATCTATCTCTTTAAACATTTATCACTTATTTTGAGTGAAAATGTTCAAAGTCCCTTCTTCTATTGTTTTGAAATATATACTGCATTACTACTATACATAGTCACTCTACTGTGCCATAACACATGAGAACTTCTTGCTACCAATTCTAACTTCACAATCATTATAAGCTCTACTTTTTATACAGTCTTGTAATCTAGCTGCAGGATATCACTTAAACTAACACCAGTAACCATTTATAGAAGTAATATTTTTAGTATAGTGATCATGTTTCCCTGAATTATAAACATTATGTGATTAATATATATCAAAGTCAAATATTATGGTTTGAACATTCATAGGATATATTTTTAAACTAACCATGAAGTTAAATAATCCAGACTCATAAAGTCAAGGGTTGAATATTTTTTCTCATATGTATATTCTAGACAGAAGTAAAAGGGAAAAAAAATAATTTCATGGAAATATAAAGATCAATAGAGTAGAGGAAGGGGATCCACAGGGAAGTAATAGAGGAGGGCATAGGGAAATACTGGGGGAATTATGCTTGTACATAGATATAAAATTATAATTCACTAATTGAAATAATACTAAAAACAACAATAGTAGTATACATGAGATCAGTAGAGTAAAACAAGTGGATAGGGGAAGGATCAGGGGAGAGGAAGGGGTAGTACTGCGGAATGAGATTGATCATGTTATGTTATGTGGACTTTAAATTGTGGCACAACAAATTTTACTATTATGTATAATTATAATGCAATAATAAAATAACTAAAATATAATAAACTTTTTAGCCATGAGCACTTGAAATCTAATTTTTACACATTTCAATTAGTGAACTACTTTTCTCGACTGACATGGATAGTGTTGATTGTTTTACCAGGAATTCTAGTAAGAATATCCACATTTCTGAAACTCCATGTTCTGAATGCATTTTCTTTGCTTTCAATTCCAGTTATAATGGCATTATAGCAAGGCTAAAAAATAGTGCCATCCATGATTTCTTTGCTTACATAAATTATTAAGAAAGGTACTGGCAATATTTTATCTGAATACTTGGCTACATAACAGAAACATTTGGACTAAACTACAATGTTGAGCAAAGTTCACTCCCTCAACACCATTTCTCCTCCACATTCTTACACATAGAGTTAAAATAATGAAAAAGGAAAACAAAAACAATACTTTAAAGTACAGATTAAATGTCAAACTATGTATTCATTATGAAATTTTGAAAAGAAACAGATTATATTTCATAGCTATATTGTCTGAGACATCAGATTGCTGTTGTAGATCACACTTGATTTTTCTGGCTTTTGATCTTTACCATCTACCAGCTGGACTCTAACAATTTTGTATCCTACTGTTTAGAATTCGATTGCCCACAGATCTATAAAATTGCGGTGTTATTAGGTAGCAAGCAAAACTATTTTCTTGTGATGACCAACAGAGGAAAGGTGAAAAAAACAACCTTTAGCTATGGCCTCTGCTGAAATGAATGGATTTTATATTGTACATATACAGGGAGACCCTTTATCAACCTTGATGAATTTGGATGGAGGATCACAAGCCTCCATCCTTTGTGTTATACCACTAAATATTTCCAACTGTATTATGGAACAAATTGCCCCCATAATATTTATCTCAACTTAAGTTCTCAAAGTAAAGTTTATTTTATTTTAATAAAATGTTAAAGCTATCTATTTATTTTACAGGAGTACAGGGGATTGAACCCAGAGGTACTTTACCACTGAGACACATCCCCAGCTTTTTTTTAAATTTGAAACAGAACCTTGCTAAGAATTGGTGAGGCTCGTCTGGAAAAAACTAAGGATTGATACACAAGTATTTGTGTTTTATTTCCTTGAGTAGTTGACATTTAAATAGAGATGAAGGGGAAGAGTAGGGGGAAAGGGTAAGCCAAAGTAAATAAGTATTATATAAGGATGTATATTATTAGGAATTAAAGAAGATGATGACAAAGCAAAGAAAGTCATGAAAAGGAAGGTGGTATGAAGGACATTCTAGATGGAAAAGTGTGAGTGAAACCAGGGAATCTGAATATCATAGTGTATATTGCACAACAGAAAGTAAGTTGATCTAGTTTGTGCTTAAGGCATAAGAGGAATCAGGGCTGGTCTAAAGAACTTACCCATTAGTACATGAGGATGAATTAGAAGGAATACTAATTACATATGATGTGTCTAACACACTGCATATGAGGCCCAAAGTCACAGACATTTTTGTGTGTACACAGACACACACACACACACACACACACACACACACACACACACAGTAGCTTATGGATGTTCCTGGAATATTATTGTAGACAATACAAACTGCCTCCATTGCAGTTTTTCATTCAGACAAGTTCCTAGGGACATGAATCATTCTAGGGAGTCAGTCTCCTGTTTTAGCATGTAAAACAACAGTTGTGTTCCCAAAATGCAGCAACATTTCAAACAAGTGTCTTTTAATTATATGGAAGAGGGGGCCTAGCTTGATCAGCATTCCGTTCTCCCTAGGATTCAAATATGCTTAGGCACATCTGGAGGACAGGTGAGGCAAGCCCACAGGGTCTATATGTAGGATAGACGGAATCACTTTTTGGAAAAGAAAGTTTGTTTTGAATGAAGAGGATGTCAAATCTACATGGTTTTAGTACCTTTTTCTTTAGTCATCCAACAGAGGATACTTCTGAGTATAGTTTAGTCTCTATTTTTCATTCTCAGGACTCAGCTTCACATGTTTTCTTATGATCTACTTCCTAGTGAGGCAGGCGGTCTGCAATTAAAACAGAAAATCTGTCTAATTTAACCCTCTATAATGTTACAGTGCAAGGCTGAACTACTATGGGATATTATGACTCAAAATAATAAGAAAAAGGGCCTTATCTATGGATATTCCTTATGATATTAAAATGATACAAATCATAAAGTCATGAGATGTCAAACAATGCTCTAATGTTTTGAAGGGACTTCAGAAATATGCAACCTGTGTTTCTCAAATTTACACAATTATAGTATTACTATATGTCAAGATTTTGCAAATTGGGGTCTATGGAATCCTGGAAATCCACAGATATATTCTTAATGGGCTACCAGTTTTCTACAATAAGTTTTTATTTGTTGTCTTTCCATTTTATTTATAAACTGTAAAAATAATGTCATCATATTCCAGACCACCTGGATAAAATGAACTAAGCATTGTCATATAATTTTATTAACTACATGATGTTTTAATTGTAGGCTAATGAAAATGTGAGATAGATTAAATATGCAAACAATGTATTTGAAACTGATGAGAGCAATACTATTATATCACACAGTCCACATGAAAATTTCACACTAATTTAAATGGAGAAAACTTGTAAAAATTGAGTTGCCCCAAGACACAAGGTGAGATAGCCATGTTGAATACTCACGAAGAAATTGTAGTGTAGCAGTAGTCATTACTATGTTCAATTGGTAAGGACTAATGTATTCATTAGGATGTATAACCTTTTACATAAATTTAATATTATAAATTTGCATTTTGGTGCATGAATGTTTTTATTTACTTGGTAAATATGTTCAAATTGTATAGGTATATAAGACCTATGAGGATGTGTTTATTAGATTTCCGATAGTGCACATTTAACTAGTCATTACAAAAATTTTAAGAGTCAACACCTGAAATGTTTTTCACTCATTTATATCCAAATATTTTTCAGTTTTGGGAAAAACCAAAACAAAAGTGTTTTGTACTCTTCTGAGAGATATATTAAGTATTTCAGAACCATCTAAGGCATGGCCAATGTCTTGGCACCACTAACTCCAGAGTAAGACTAGACAAACTTTATGTTCTCTAATTATGCCACTGTAATTAAAAAAAAAAAAAAGAAAGAAAATTAAGAGACATGAGTGAATAATGCCAACTAATTTAAAATTGAGATTGAACTGAGGAATTTTCATAAGAACAACTTTTAATGTTGTTTTAATTTCTTTTTGGATCATATTCAGATATAACACATATCTATAAATAAGGAGTTGTGCTATATGCTGTCAAACCTAAGAGAAAGATGTATTCTTGCTTTGTATATGACTAAAAGAAGGATCAGAGGAATTAAGTCATCCAAGGGTCATAGAGTAAGGGGTATGATTGACACTTATTTACAAGTCTTCTGACCCCAAGTCCCTTGATCTTTCCACTTATCATACCAGATCCTTCTGAATTTACTTCTTTGTTCTATCTAAAATTCACTTTTTTATAAACAAGTGAACTTTGCCCATATTCTTAGTAAAGAATATGATCTTTAATTAGACGTCAGTGACTTCCTGCATGACTTGAGCTTTGAGATATTCTAGTTTCTCAAATAAGTTCACATTTATCTTGACTTTTTAAACTTTTATTATTAAATGTACATAGTTCAAATACTATAAGATAGTTAAAATATGCACCTTCCAAGTTTAAGTACAGAAATATTTTAGTCAGCTTTTATGAATTTTACATGCTTTTTTTGTACTGTCTAATTGAACCCACGGGTGCTTAAACAGTGAGCAACACCCTCAGCCCTTTTTATTTTTTATTTGGAGACAGGATCTCACTAAGTTGCTTACGGCTTCACTATATTGCTGAGGCTGGTTTTGAACTTGTGATCCTCCTGCCTCAGCCTACAGAGAAATTGGTATTTTAGGCAAGCACCACTGTGTCAAGCTCTCCAATTCTCTGGGGTCTTTTAAAAGGATGGCTTACTTGAGTTGCAAATTACCAGACTTTTTCAAGATGGTAACAGGGTTTATATTTTTTTTTTCCTTATTTTGTCATGGATTGAAATAATTTATGTAACAATGTCAACAGATCTGACAACTTTAACTGGAAATTGCAATCAAAATCGTGCCAAAAATATTAAAATTGTCAACTTTTATACAATAAACTGTCACAATTCAGTAAGATTTAAGGAAAGGCAAATACTTTCTTGGGGAGAAAATCAAGGCTAAAAAGATTAAAGAATAAGAAATTACTCTGAATTTTCAAACATTTATAGAAGTAACTTCTTATCAAGGCCCCCATCCCTCCTATGTAATTTTAATTGAAACCCTTCATCTTAGACCTATTTTAGCCCAGTATTTGAAATTCTAAAGTGAAAGATCCTAAACTTTTTATTTCCATCAAAGATAACTCATGGAGGGTATGGGCAATTGAACTAAGAGGTGCTTGACCACTGAGCCACACCCCCAGCCTTATTTTGTATTTTACTTTGAGAGACAGACAGGGTCTCACTGAGTTGCTTAGTGCCTCACTAAATTGCTGAGGCTGGCTTTGAACTTGTGATCCTCCTGCCTCAGCCTTCCAAGCCCCTGGGAAGCAAAGACTTTTTAAAAAATGTCATTTGTTTCTATTACTTGAATTTTAGGGATGTGAATATCTTATAAAATTAATGTTGAGTTGTCATCCTTCATAATATAAAATATATGCAGCATGTTATAGAAATATTTCTGAGGAAAATAATATGGAGATGAATAGAAACTTTTAATTCATAATCCTACCTTTAAAGAGAAAATATATTAAACATATTGAGTGAATTTTTAATAGGCACACTTCTTTTGAGTGAGTGTGAGACAATATGATTAATTAGAATACTTTAATACAGAGAGCAACAAAGACACAGGTATCCTTTTTTTAAAGCAAAGTTAAACATTTTCAAAATATCTCTGATATCATTTGCTAAAGCTATATATCATGTGAGGGAAGAAACAGATTGTGATGAATTTCAAACATTTTAGTGAACTTGTACATTTTTAAGTGGGCCATGAACTTGAAATACATCACTTTTAAAAAATCACTTTGTGGGACCACTCTGAAAAAGTAGAATAAAACCACTCCATGTATAAGATAATAAACTGCATTTTTCTCTTTTTATATGTGTTGAGGAGTTAACAGCCTCCAGCTCCTGCCACATATTCATGCCCTGCTGCATATGAATGGGGAAATAAGCACTCCCACAGATACTTACAGGAATGTAAATTGACACAACATTTTGGATAGTAATATGGAATACCTCTTACATGTGGCAAAAATTTACACATGGCCACTCATCTGTGAAACTTACTCTAAACTATAGGAACAATGGATAGAAAAAAAATGGCAAGGGGGCATTTGTTAAATATGCATACTCAAAGAAACCAAATATTGCCCAAGGCTTAAAAAACTATTTCAGGTAAGCTAAGATTGTTTATGGCTAAATGGTAAAACTTTCTATGTTTATTATACTTCCACTTCTCCTTTCCATGGATGAAATTTTTTTTAATATCTTTTATTTTTATTTTTACGTGGTGCTGAGGATCGATCCCAGTGCCTCATGCATGGTAGGCAAGTGCTCTACATCTGAGCCACAACCCCAGCCTCATGGATAAAATCTTAACATAAAAAAATTATGTAGCATTATGGATGCAGAGGAAGGGAATCTGGATCAAAAGTTATCTTGTTCTATGGGCACCTACCAGCCCCTTTATAAGATATAGCTCACTTCTGGTTTGGGGGCATGACACTCTGTTAGCAGCTGTTGAAATGCCTATAGTTAATATATAACCTACAGTGTTTTCTCTTGGTAGAGTAATGTGCAGGGGTTTCTAGAAGAATATCTAGCCAATTATTTTGCTGACGAGGCTTCTCTTCATGATTCGTTGGTGTTGCTTATACTGTGAATTATTCCATATATTTCATCTACTCTTTAGCTTTGGGATATTAATCTTGAAGTCTTTGCAATTTTGATCCCAAGGAACAATGCTAACTTAATTCTAATATGCTGCCAGGGCATGATAGTGCATGCCTTCAATCCCAGCCACTCAGGAGGATGAGGCAGGAGGATCACAATTTCAAAGCCAGCCTCAGCAATATAGCAAGACTCTGTCTCAAAAGGGAAAAAAAAAGACTGGATTGTAGCTCAATGGTAAAGCATCATTGAGTCCAATCCCCAATAACAATAAACAAACAAACAATCCTTATTATACTATTTTCTTTCCCCAGTTCCTGATGGGAGCTTCTAGACCCATTTCATATCTGATGAAAATTGTGACAAACCCTCTCCATTATCAAATATATAATATCACCATTCCTACTCTACTACAACCACTCCAAGTTTGTTTGGGGAGCTACTTTTTTCAGATTGCTATAGGGGAAAGTATATATATATTTAAAAAGCCCTATGCTTTAAGCTTCTCTTTCTTTTAGAAACTTATCAGTAATGCTGTTTTGTCTCCCTCTTTTCATCCCACCCCCTCTGCTTAATCCCAGGACAAGGATTTCTGGGATGGGAACACTGATCATTATTTAGATGATGTAGGCACTGTTTTTATCCTCTTTGGCTCCTGTCATATTTCTCCCAGCATGGAGAAGTTTTATTCCCATTTCTCTATAACAGGAACTTTCCTTAAGTCACAATCACTGTCCTCTCTACATTGCAGATTATGGTAAATATCTGTGCTCAAATGGAAGGTGTGTTCTTCATATGTACAGGAAAGTTTTCAATTTTACAAAGCCTTTTTCTTCCCAAAAAAAAAAAATCATGGTAAGAGCTGGGGCTGTAATTCAGTGGTTGAACACTCACCTAGTACATGTGAGGCACTGGCTTTGATCATTAGTCATTAGAAATATTTAATTATATATCTAGTCACAGATAAAAATGTCCAAAATAGTGTTAATACAAAAAGCAGTTTCAGGAACTGGAGCTGTGGGTCAGTGTTAGCAATGTGTGAGGCACTGGATTCGATCCTCAGCACCACATAAACAAAGTAAAAATTCATTGGCAACTAAAACATATTTTTTAAAAAGCAGTTTTCATACAATGTATATAATATTCATTAGACTACATATCTTTTTGGATACTATTATCGGGGATTTTCAGTTTTCCTATCATATTTCTTATAATCATTGCATTTTTAATAAAGAAAAAATATAGATACAAAGATGTAACTAAATATATCTTAAACCAACAAGCAGTGTCTCACCAGTAAAATACTAGTGACATTCTTATTAAAAAAGAAAAAGAATGAAAAATTGTAAGGCTCATATTTACTTTAATATCATTCAGAATGCATTAGATGTTGCAGTGAGAAATGCAATGAAATTAGAAGACAGAATTACTATAAAGGTAGAAAATAAATTATTAGTATGGATAAATGACACATTTGGTTATAATTCTATATAACAGACAAACTGTTATAACTAAAAAGATTTCAAAAATGTGATGTTTTAAAACAAGAATATAAAAATCATTGGCTATCCAGTAAAATAGTAAGCAATTATCAAACAAATAAGTCACTCATATATCAATAGAATATACAAACAACCAAGTAATAAAGTTAGGAAAAAATGAAAAAGCTTTAGGATAGAAAATGATGTTTTACAGAGAAATATAAATGGTTGAAGACAAAAATATAAAACCTTTTTTATGACCAGATGAGAATTTGTTAAGTTGGAAAGATGTCAGTTTAAAAATTAAAGAACATTTGAATTGTTTCCAAATGACTTTAAAGATTAAATGTGCTTTGTATGGTCTGGGGATATGGCTCAAGCGGTAGTGTGCTCGCCTGGCATGCGTGCGGCCCGGGTTGGATCCTCAGCACCACATACAAACAAAGATGTTGTGTCCGCCGAAAACTAAAAAATAAATATTAAAAAAATTCTCTCTCTCTCTTAAAAAAATTAAATGTGCTTGCAAATAAAATCAGAGTATCATATATGAACATATGAAAAAAATAAATCAACCTTGAAATTATGTCAAGTCTTTTTAGGTATACATGTTCTTGTGCTTGAATGTGTCTCATTAAATCTCAGGTTTACCAATGTGACAGAATAAAAGATGGAGTCTTTAAGAGGTGATTAGTCCATGAGGGCTCCTTCCGCACTAAAAGAATTAATGACCTTGTACAGTAGAATCATACAGCATGTGGCTAGCTTTTTCTTCAGCTTTTCTGCCATGTGTTCACATAGAGGTCCACCCCTCTGTAAGAGGAAACATCACCATACAACAAAAGCCAAAGTTGCCTTGAGCTTGGAATTTACAGTCTTCTGAAAAATGAGAAATTAATCTTCCTTAAAAATTACCCCGTCTCAGGTACTTTGTTAGTGCAGCACAAAAGGAACTGAAACACATTTTCTCAAAGTATACAGAAAGGGTCTGGGCAACATTCTAGGGCTGTATATGTACATATTTGAGTCAACGGGAAGAGCAAGGAAATTTAATTAAGCCAAAGTTGCTTAATATTATGGCATAAAACATAAAATACCATGAAGTCCTATAGATTTACTAAGCAATGTTTTTTTTTGAGTTTTATTTATTTATTTTTTTAATTGTGTATGACAGTACAATGATCTTGACATATCATACATTTGAATCAAATGGGGTATAATTTCTCATTTTTCTGAGTGTACAGGTTGCAGAATCACATTGGTCATGCAGTCACATATATACATACAGCAATACTAGTGTCTATTTTATTCTGCTGTCCTTCCTATTCCCCCCCTTCCCCTCCCCTCCCCTCCCATCACTTCTCTCTATCCAATCTAATGTGACACACTTCTTTTTTTTCCCCTCACATTTTCATACATGTATTTTGTATAGTGATGAGGGTCTCCTTCCATTTCCATGCAATTCCCCTTCTCCCTCCCTTTCCCTCCCACCTCTCTTCCCTATTTATTGGTAATCTTCTTCTCATGCTCTTCCTCCCTATCCCATTCTGAGTCACCCCCCCCCCCGCGTTATATCAGAGAAGACATTCAGCCTTTGATTTTTAGGGATTGGCTAACTTCACTTAGCATAATCTGCTCTAATGCCATCCACTTCCCTGCAAATGCCATGATCTTGTTAATTTTTAGTACTGAGTAATATTCCATTGTGTATAAATGCCACATTTTTTTAATCCATTCACCCATTGAAGGGCATATAGATTGGTTCCATAGTCTAGCTATTGTGAATTATGCTGCTATAAACATTGATGTGGCTGTGTCCCTGTAGTATGCTCTTTTTAGGTCTTTTGGGTATAATTCAAAACAAATATTTCCACTCATTTCTCACAAAATGCACCTTATAACTATAAAGAATAAAATTTATAATTTGGTACTTCAGATGTCAAAGACAAAGCTAGCATTAAAAAATGCCCAATTCTATGTATTAGAAACTAAATGAAATGCAAAAATAAAGGGGAGGGGAAAAATAGGGGAAGTAAAATAGTTTTACTTAAAATGTTACATTTATTTAAATAAATATTGCTTGATGAAAGATCTAGAATTCTATTCTTATAGACACAAAGAATTGGTTAGTATTTATGTAACAGACTTTAGGAAAAAACTTAGGACTGAAAGAACTTCTAGCAACAGAGACTCAAAAATAAGTAATTAAAAAAAAAGAATAAACATGAATGATAAATGCTAAATAAAGTATTATAATATGTATTAAATAAAGTATTAAATGATTTATTTAATTGAAGTAAAGTATTATTAAATTATGTGATATAGGTTTATAAAACAAAAGACTAAATCTTTCATGAAAAAGAAAGAAATTATGTCAATAATTCTTAGGGGGCTGAAACTCAGTGGTAGAGCACTTGCCTAGCATGTGTGAGGAGGCACTGGGTTCTATCCTCAGAACCAAATTAAAAAAAAAAAAAAGGTATTGTGTCCATCTACAATAATAATAATAATAATAATAATAATAATAATAATAATAATAATAATAATAATAATTTCTTTAGTATACTAAACAAGGTCTTTACAGGTTTGGCCCTATATAACTTAATTCAACTCCTTTTCTCTCATTTCTCCTTTACACACAGGCACAGTGAAGTTGATTATCAAGTAACAAAATTCCACAGCTATGGAGGGCCTAGTATTCATTTGTAACATAAATAATAAAATTAAGTTCTGTGGGATGCCATTTACATCTATTATCTCATTTGACTTACACAAAAATCTTATTACAAGAAAAATATTAATTACCTTAATTATTTATTACTAATTTATCTGTCTTAATTTTCTATCTGATTTCAATTCTTCAAATATTAATCACTATTTTCTATTTTATTTTTAAAATAAAAATTTAATGTGGTCTTTTATATTGGTATATTTCATAAAATCATGGTCCTATTATATGATTAACTATTACAAACCTGTAAAATAATATTTATGAATATATGTATTACATAAGAATTCTTATCATGTTGATCTATTAAAATAAGAGGAAACCTATTTTATGAAAAGCTCTTTCTATACATATGATTAGAAGTAATTATATCAAAATTCAACATATATTTCAATATTTTTCCTATGACTATGAAATTATTTAAAAATTTTAAGTATTCACTATTTCTACTTGAAATGCAGAAATATAACACATCCCCAAATTAGCAATTTCACTTAAGAAAAATCTATAGAAACCCAACATGTGGGATATTTTATTAAATAATAGGGTGTTAAAATTTCTGCTTTCACCCATTAGGTACTAAGAGAAGCAGGAATTCCCCTCTTTCTATGGAAAACTAGAAAACCAGACAAAATACATGAATCAAAGGTTTTAAGAAACTGCTCATCAAGTGGAGCACGGGACTATGATCCCTGACCAGGATTAAAAAAAAAAAGTGACCCATTCTATGGGCCTAGCCTGATTTCTAAAGGCATGTGCTATCATAACACACAGATAAAAGTAAGAAGCTAGAGTATTGTAGCTTTCCTGAATTAAGAGGAAAACTACTGGGGCCGGGGTTGAGGCTCAGTGGTAGAGCGCTTGCGTAGCATGTGAGGCACTGGATTAAATTCTCACAACTAAATAATAATAATTTAATAATAATAATAATAACAATAACAATAATAGGTGGCTAGAATTTATGGATGGAATATTGGAGAGAAAGGAGCTACACAGAGGGAAACCATAGAAATCTGCAGAAAAGACTCCCTGATTTTATGGTTAAGTGATAATCTGCATATGTGTAGCAGGAAAATTCAAAAGGCAATGTAAAATACTACTGATAAAGAGTAGACAGGATCATTTCACAGGCTCATTGATGGTGGAAACTTATTTGATTTCCCATTAACCAGAGTGGAGAAAACTTGCAATATGTCAGACATAAGAAGGATCTTAACAAGTGTCACATGTTAAGAGTAAGGATATTTAGTCTAAGAACAAAGGCAGTATATTAGACCTTGCATAACAAAAATTAAAACCAAGCCCTAAATGAATCAAATTGAACCGCAAGTAATTTAACACCCGACAAAAACCCAGTACTCTTTAAAGGAATATGACAACATAAAATCTGCAATGTATGTTATTTAATAAAATTGATTAGTTAGGCATGGTGGCACAAACCTGTAGTCTCAGCGACTCAGGAGGCTGAGGCAGGAGAATCATAGATTCAAAACCAGCCTCAGCAATTTATCGAGGCTGTAAGCAACCTATCAAGACTCTGTTTCAAAATGAAAAAAATAAAATATAAAAGGAGTGAAGATGTGGCTCAGTGGTTAATCACCCATGGGTTTAATCCTTGATACAAAAAAGAAAAAAAAAATTCTGACTAGAAACTAGTAGAAAAATCAAATAATAGAAAGTGTGAGAAAAATGCAATTAGTGAATAACACTTTAAAACAGCCATTATAAATCTCATTAATGTACACAAATGTATAAAAGAAAGAATGAGTAGAAAAATATAGGATGTAATAAAACAACCAAATGTAACTTCTAGAGACAAATGCAATAGATGATATTAAACATCACTGTATGCAATTAATAGTAGATTAGATACTCCAGAAGAATGGTGAACTTGAAGAAATAGATACTCTTTAAAATAAAGAAACAAGAGAAAAGAAAGCTGAAATAATATCAGCTGGTGTCAAATAAGGTAAGGGGAGGCAGAAAGAAAAATATTTTTAAAAATAATGGATGAGTCAGAGGTCTCAGTATGTATCCTAAAGATATCAAAAGTATAATAAGGAATATTTATGAACTAGCTTTACCAGTTTATTGGACAATATAAATGAAATGAACAAACTATTTGAAAGACAGAAATGACCAAAGCTCACTGAAGAATAAATAAAAAATATGGCTAATCTTTACCTATTACAAATCTATATTTCCTAGTTTTAAATCTTGACCCAATACGAAATCTACATCCAGATATTTTCATTGGTGAAAGATATTCCATGCTTAATTCTTGGTCCTGGTACAGAAGATAATATTGCTATGAATCATATATATATATATATATATATATATATATATATATATATATATATATATAGCAATTCTTTTCAAAATCCTAATAGGGATTGATTTCGATATTAACAAGCTATTTTTAAATTATACATATTTAATATATTATACAACATATTGTACATATTATATATAAACAGATTACCTGATTTCAAGTCTTATAATTCCATATGCAAATATTAATTTCCTATCAATCATACTCATTATATTTCAAACCTGAAACTAAGAGATCTGGGATGTAGATCTGTGGGAGGCTGTGGAAAGAAAGCTTTGTGCTTAGTCCTTAGGCACTGCAAGATAAAAAAAAAAAAAAAAAAAAGACCTGAAACTCATAAGCTATCAAGTTAAAAAAGATAAATTGTATTTTATCACATAATTGTTTTAATCAAGCTCTACTGTTAAAACAATTTAAAAGACAGAAAATGTTTGAAAAATATATATCTGATAAAAATGTGTAGTCAAGATACATAAAGCACTCTTGTAACTCAACAAGACAAAGATAATCTACCTGCTTTTTAAACATGAATTTATTTTATTAGACACTTCACAAGAAAATATACATGAATGGCTATTCAGTACAAGCAAAAATGATCACCACCTATATTCATAGAGAAAATATGATATAAAGCTACAATAAGATAGTAATATACATATGAGAATTGCTTATATAAAAAAGCCTGACTATACCAAATATTCTTAGAATAAGAAGGATCTGAAAATTTTATACATCTCTAGTGAGAATGTAGAACTATGTGGCAACTTTTTAGTAAGTTAAATATGGTTATAATATGAAATTCATTTAAGAGAAATGAAGTTATTTTAATACAAAGATTTGTTCATATTATTTATTCATAATAGCCTCAAATTGAAAACAACCCCAATGCCCATAAAAGATAAATAGATAAAGTGATTTATCCCTATATAGATATACTAATCAGCAATAAAAAGAAAAGTACTATTGATACATATAATCATGGATAATACTCAAATGCAGTATGATGAATAAAAATGCCAGGCAGGGGACTATATACTATTCATTAGAAAATCAGAAAGAGGAAAACTTATTAACAGAGATAAGATCATTGATGGTCAGTTGGTGAAGGTGGAGATAGAGATCAAGTGCAAAGCTGTATAAACAATACCTTGGGAACATGAAAATAGTTATTTTGATTGATTGTGGTAATGGTAAAAAGGATTGTATTTGCAGAAATGCAACCACTGTTAATTAAAATGGATGCAATTATTATGTGTAAGTAGAACTCAATAAAACTGATTCAAAAATGAATTATATACACATAGATTGTGTATATAATTAAATGCACATCTTAAATATACATAGATTGTGCCAATTCTATGTGTATTTCAAAGTATCATTACAATGAAAATAACTTCTTATAAAAACTTTGAAAACTTTCTTATAGTCCCCATGCAGGAAAATTTTATTTTTAAAAATGAGGTTAGAATATAATTCAAAAAATTCCTTAAATTTTGTTTCTTGTTGTGTATGTGTCCAACATTTTCCATGTAATTAGAAAAGTTGTAAAAAATATTTGATTTACTTTATAATGGGACTCAAGTCCATATTCTACCACTTCTGTGGGTTGGGAAACAATTATAAATCTGGATTTCACATTCCTTTTCTGCAAAGCAATATTATTGTTTCAGTACTGGCAAAAGAATTTCTAGTTTGGTCATTGACTCTAGCTTCTCTGGGAATTTACAATGACAGAGTGATTTTGAATGTAAACAAATTGGATTAGAGTTAACAATTGTGCATTTGTAATTAGCACAGTGAAAAATCCATATACAGGTAATTGGGTCATGACTACATTTAAAATGTCAATGGCTAATGGTATTTGACAGAAAGATACTGTCTCCTCCAGTATATGTTCCCTTGACCTCTTTTCTGGCCAATTTCCATTCTACTGATGGAAATGAGGGCTAGAGAAAATTCAAAACCATTATTATAGAAGATTTTTTTTCTGGGAATGCACATCTTTGAAAGATATGGTAGTATAAAAAAAGATAATGGCGGGCTGGGGATGTGGCTCAAGTGGTAGCGCACTCGCCTGGCATGCGTGCGGCCCGGGTTTGATCCTCAGCACCACAAACAAACAAAGATGTTGTGTCTGCCGAAAACTAAAAAATAAATATTAAAAAAAAAATCTCTCTCTCAAAAAAAAAAAAAAAAAAAAGATAATAGCAATTACTTTGGTAGTAAAAATTGACTAGGAGCTCTTTCTAGAATCCAAGAGGATATTACAAAATTATTTTGTCAAATCATTTTCTAGAAATAGTTTTTTCAAAACTGAGATTTTGATTTCTTATCATTCAGATGTTAATTGTTTTCTTAGGGTGGTATAAAAAGTGTCATGGAAAACTTGAAATTTTCTCTGATCCTGCCTGTATAATTCTTTCTGCTTCTAATCGTATCTCAAACACCAGCTTTTCCATGAAGTTGTTCCTTAGACTATAAGCAGGTAAAGTCTATTTTCCTCCCTAAAATCCTTAGAAGTCACTAGCTCTGTATGTCGTGCAATGCTGACTATTTTACCTAAAGTCGAGTTGTTTGTGTAATTTTTTATTTCATTGCAAGCTCCTTGATGACAAATAATGATTCACCCAACCCTCTATTAGCCAAATGACCAAAGAAGGATGATGTAAAATTATAAGACAGTACAGTTATTATCAATACAGGAACTGAGTTCTACCTACTTGGAATTTTGCCCTGGGTAAAACATTTCACATTTCTGTTCTTCAGATATTTTTAATTCATAAAATTGAAACTCTATCAAAATATTGGTAAACTTTACGAAACATTATTTTTCATATCAGGGTTCGCTAATTGAATGTAAGTTCCCTGAAGGCAGGAACTCATTTTTTTCACCTCTGTATACACTGTGCCCAGAACTGTGGCTGGCATATAGCAGATTTGTAATTATTTATTGAATTATTTAATAAACAAGGATATTAAAACACTGTGAGTGGGCTGGGGCTGTAGTTCAGTGGTAGAGCGCTTGCCTAGCACATGCGAGGCCCTGGGTTTGATCATCAGCACCAATAAAAATAAATAAAATAAAGGTATTGTGTCCATCTACAACTAAAAAATAAATATTAAAAACAAAACAAAGTAAAAAAACCTGTGAGTAATGGCCAACATTGTACACAATAAGTATTCTATAAGTAGAAAAGGCAAATAATGTCAAATGTTTTTTTTTTTTGTTGTTGTTGTTGTTGTTGTTTTTTTAATTCAATTGAATGGAAATGGCCTCTGCAATGGAACCCACAAGTTTAATTTGGGACAATTTTAGTACCTTAAGGTGAAAACAATTATACTGTAGGGATTAGAAGATCATATGTGTGTGTGTGTGTGTGTGTGTGTGTGTGTGTGTGATATATATATATATATATATATATATATATATATATATATATATATACACATATGTATGTAGGTATAAATAATTTATGTGTATAAAATTTCTTTCAAGGTGCTTCTTTTATAAGCATTTCAAAAGTAAAGCATATGAAGTATTTATAATTTTTGTTGTTTTTAGTAAATGTTCCATGAAGTTCTTTTTCTTCCATTTTTTTTTTCCTGTCAGGATAATGTGTCTAGTTATCACCAAATCTGATCAGAGCTTAAATCTACTTTATGTATGCTCCCCATCCCCACTATAGTGGAAGGATAGGAATACAGGAGGGGATTCTTCAGAGGATGCAGAAGTTGCCACAAATAGCAAGCCTGAACAGTATTGATTTCTTTGAAGTGTCCCTCCTGATGTCTCTTAATAATCAAGCACTGTCGATTGACTACTGCAAATTGAATTTTCCTTGTTGACACTTCAGGTTTTTAATTTTGTAAATGCAGAAACCAAAACAAAATAAATGAGATTTTGCTGCATTTAAAATCAATACCAGTTATATCAGTCATCAAAAGAACACAACACACACACACACACACACACACACACACACACACACACACATACACACACAGTGTCTTATCTCTGTAGTTAGAATTTCTGGTCCCCTGTCTCTACATCTACATGTACTGCATCATCCCCTCTCTCTCTCTGAGGTATGGCCCTACATTTCCCTACTTCTAGAAACCCTCATTTTTCCTTCCATAGCAGACAGTTAATGAATGTTCACCACCTAGTGCCCTGATTTTAGCTCTCCAGCATCCACAAGCAGACATGAGTATCCAAAAATGAACAATTATAAAACAATTTGAATTGTATATTTAACATAATTATATGAAAAATATAAACACCTAATTAATGTGTTAATCACTGTTATTAGTTTAATAATGTTCACAAGGTAGCTGACAGTGACAATGTGGGCTACAGAATTTATAGTTCAAATTTAGAAGGAGAGTGGAAATCCTTTCCTTTACTGATACGTATTATAAGTCCTTCCTTCCCTTCTGTCTGATGGGTTAATTAATGTTACATGCCTGTTTCTGGGCAATTATTGGCAGGCAGAATACCATCTGCTACTTAGTTTACACTAATTAGGATATTCTTATGAAACTGGGCATGGAGTAAATACCTGAACAAATTTGCAGTGAATAAAAAACAGGTTAAACCAAAAGAATTAGGAATCCGAATGATATTGTATTTCTCAACAGCAAAATTGGAAGATAAAACAGGCAGGAATAATAGTTTCAAAACAGTTAAGGTAAACAATTTCTCACATAAAATTCTATCTTCATTCTATGCTGATTGATAAAACATGACATAACATTATTAAATTTCAAAAATTTACTTCCTAGGTAAAATTATCATGGATTAATTTGACAATGTGTTCCACCAAAATAAATATTATACCATGAACAAAAGAGAAACAGAATTTAAGAAATAGGGAATCCACATTCGACAGGCACCAAAGAAAGTTCTGGGATAACAACAGTGCAATAGGCCTACAGAATAAGTAGTTAAAATTGGAACAAAATGCTCTAGGGCTTCAGCAAAGAGGACTCTAGGAAAATAAAAAGGATACAACTTTTGTAGATTAAATTTATCTTGTGAAAGAGAAAGCTAGAGATTTTTAAATTTCATGAAGGACTAATAAAAGGCAAACAGATGACTAAGAAATAAATGAAGACAGGAATTATTGCCTTTAGGAAAAATA